>NC_142930.1:119495148-119507648 GCF_046866305.1 Octopus bimaculoides | reverse complement strand
CAATGTGGAGTTCTTGGAGACAGTAGTGTTTAAGAGTGTTATTTAATAGATACATCGTCATTTCTAGTAGATCGATTATCCGCACAGAAGATCTTTCGTTGAATTGTGTCGATCAAAATAATGAAGGGTGATGAGATCATTGGTAACGCTTCAGCGTTCAATATTTGAAATATTTAATGGTTTTATTTATTAGTAGATCTTTATGGCAACGAGGTGGACTAATTCTTCGTAATGAGGACGACAAATTTAGCAGTATTTCTTCTGGCTTTACTTCCTGAGTTTAAATGCTGTCAAGGACAACTTTCAACGGTTCGGGGTTGATAAAATAACTATCAGTCGAATAGTGTAATCGACTTGGCCATTTTTTCAAAATTGCTAATCTTGGGCCAACATAAGAACTATTTTCCCGCCTTGTATCTACGTCACAAATAATTGATCTACTCTTCATCTTTGAGGAAAAATTTTCATGATGCTGCTGAAGAGGTTAATGATGAGGTGAAGAGGGGAATGAGAAAAGACGAAGGATTCGGTAGAGATGGAGTCGAGTGGTAAGAAGAGGGAGCAGGGGAGTGGGAAGAGGAGGAACGGAATGGGGAAGGGGACGGAGTGAGGAGCGGCGTAGGAGGGATCGGAAGAGGAGGAGGGGTGAAAGGGAAGAGAAGGAGGGGTGAAAGGGAAGAGAAGGAGGAGGAGAAAGGGAAGAGGAGGAGAAAGGGAAGAGGAGGGGGAGATGAAAGGGAAGGGGAAGAGGAGGGGAAAGGGAAAATGAGGAGAGGAGTGGAAAGGGGGAAAAGGGGTGGAAAGTGGAAGAGGGGAGTTGGTAGAGGAGGAGGGGTGGAAAGAGGAAAAGGGAAGTGGGAAGAGGTGGAGGACAGTGAGAAGAGGAGGGGGAGGGGGGAGAATAGGAAAGGTGTAGGAAGAGGAGGGGGAAGGAGAGTAGGAAGCGGAGCAGTAGAGTTGGAAGGAGAGAAGGGTAGTTTAAACAGAAGGAAAGCAGGAAGAGGAGCTTACGAATTGGTGGAGGATGAAGAATATGTTGATGGTGTTGATGATGAGGATGATGGTGATACGAAGAAGATGCAGGTTGTGGTATTGGCGTTGGTGGTGACTACCCTGTTTCTTCTCTGGACACAGAGTTCAGCACTTATTGAGATCAATCATCAAAGACGTTCCTACCATGGCCACCATCCCTTATTATCTGTGCTATCTTGGACTAATTTTTGAATACGTCTTTCAATGGAGATTAGATACTTGAGGGAATGCAGCTGTTGTTTGTAGCAGGTCAGGTATCTACAAAGTGACTAACTTCTGATGGTGAAGTTGATTGAAGACGCGAAAGCAAAAAAAAAAAAAAATTTTTTAAACCAGCAAAAAACAAAAATAAAAAGATTACTGAATAAGATAAAATACATATGAATAAAATAAAATGATGACCATGATGATGATTTGTGATAAAAATAATGTAGACTTTGAACTAAATTCAGCAAAGCAGACAGCATCTAAAAAAAGATCTTTTTTTTTTTTTAGGAAAGTATCAAACACTAGTAGAAGAATAGAAAAAATACATACTGTATTTCGAAAAAGAAAAATCAAGTTATCTTCAGACTCATTCAACTGAAGCTAGGTTTAAAGGTGGAAGTGGTTGTAGAGAGGGTTGGCAAGAGATGCAAACTTTAGTGTTGGTGCTGACGATGGTGGCGACGTTGTTCTGATGTTCGTAATTATGTATCGGTTTGAGTTTGTGAGGGTTGGTTGTGAGGTTGATTTAGGTATTTGTGTGATTATACAAAGGGTCTTTGGGCGCGTATTCTTTATTTTTGTATAGTTTTTAAAAAAAATATTTTGATACTCGTCTTAGTCTATGTTTGTTGGCAGTAGTGTCGGTGGTGGTATTGTATGTGTGGTAGTAGAAGAAACACAGCACAAGTGCTCCAATGAGATGTCAAGAATTGCCATTTATCTTCGGTTCTACAAAGATAAAATGCTGCTGCAGCAACAACAAAGAAAATAGAAACAATTTAACAAAAAAATAAAATAAAACACAGAATTAGTAAAGATTCTTTTCAGAAAAGTAGTTAGCGTCGCAAAAAATAATGGAGTAATGCACATACCCAGATACATACATACATATATGTGTGTGAGCGTGTGTGTGTGTGTTTGTGCCTGTGTGTGTGTGTGTAAGTATAAGTATATATGTGTGTGTTTGTGTGTGTGTGTGTATATACATATATACGTATGTATGTTTATATTTAGAGAGTATGTGTACGTGTATATCTAGGATATATAGTTGCGTTTTACACATATCCATATAACACGCATACGTATATAATATACTATTGTAGATCCATCCAGAGCACACTTTCATTTACACACACACAGCCATCCGCACACACACACATATATAACGCTTATATCTATATTACATATACAATTTGGTAGTATATATTTATACATGCTTATATAAATATGTATATATATATATATATACATATACATATATATATATATATACGTATATATATACGTAAATACATATATATAAATAGTTATATACACACACACACACACACACACATCTCTCTCTCTCTCTCTCTCTCTCTCTCTATATATATATATATATATATATATATATATATATATATATATACATGCATATAGTTATGCAGAAGAACAAACAAAATCTCTACACAATATATATAAAATAAACAACCGGATATCTAGTAAAAACAATTTCAAACAATAACACCAATAATGATATAGGAAGTGTATAAAAACCGAAAACGTCGCTGGTGGTTGGAAGTAGCTGAAATAAGCAATACTTGTAAGACTTGGTCACAATGATAATATCTTAATGTAAATAAATAAAAATATGTTTCCTATACAATTTAAAGTTTAAGACTGATAAACAAAAATATGGTAGATGGGCAAACAGCGTATTTTTTCGTATATATGAGAGTGTGTGTGAATGAATGCGAGCGAATTATGTGCCTGTGTGCGCATGCTCCAGAGACTCGGACGGATTTTGAGTCTGTGTATTTTGTTGTGTTCTGTTGTCACACAAAATTATGTGTACGTGACTGAAGATGAATTAGACAGTGATAATAATATGTGCAACTCTACGAAACCGCTGCTATGGGATTGATATAGCAAACGACATCTAGAATAGCGAAAATGTCTCAATGAAAGCGCACTCACTCTGCTACACGTATGTGTGACTGAGTGTAACATAGAGTGGAAGAGAGAGGGTACATGCGCACGTGTGTATGGACATACATACAGACATTTGTAGGCGTACATTTTCGTGTGATATATGCATATAAATATAAATATGTATATCTCGTATGTGTATATATTTAGGCGTACGTATGTGCATATATGTATATAAATGCATATATATATATATATATATATATATATATATATATATATATATATATAGGGAGTGAGAGAGAGAGAGAGAGAGAGAGAGAGAGGAGAAAGAAAGAGAAGGAGGACGAGGAAGTAAGAACGACTTGCCTGTCATGTAACATTACTATTGTATGATTTCCACCCGTTAATCTATCCAGATTTATTTATGTTGTACTGACCTTGGGAAGGTCATGAATGACAAAATATCTAATGCGCATCTTCTGCAATGCACCAGAAACGAAATCAGTTGATGCGGTAATAATCGTCACCATCACTGATATTCTAGAATCGAATGCAATAATAAGAACCAAATTCTTCTCTATCTAATCTAATTCCGTTAAGGAACTTTGCAAAACAATTTCTTGAAAGGTTTTGTTTCTCTCTGCATTCTTAATTTTCTAAGGATATTAGTCTTGCTGCAATTTGATCTGATTGTTTTCTCAATTAACCCTTAATTACGTATACATCTAAGGTATTATGTGTTTCATCTGTGACATATTATTGAGCTGTGTTAGTAAATATTGCTAGTATAATTTGAACATTAGTCAAAGTGACCGTCATTGAAGGAAGAACTAGTGCACTGACTTCATACTTGTTAGATTTCACATTATCGCTCAAATGGAAGATAGTCGAAATAACCCAATTTGATGCGTTCTGATTATATCAGAATTAAATTACAAATTGCTCATTTGTAAAGCGACACATATTTCTATCTATATATATATTTTTTTTCAATTATTTGCCTGTTTAAAGAATCATCATAAATTTGTTCTTGTTTTCAGACTCTTAAGTTATTCCTTATTTTATGTATTCTGAGTAACATAAAGCTTTCTTTACTTAAGTCCCATGTTCCTCTGGTGGTTGAAACAATTAGGCATGTGTATCATAAATGATGAATAGACGCCAGGGAAATATGTGCTGTGTGTTACATGTGATACACATGTGATACCATGTGTTAATATAATGAATATTATAGATTAAAAAACGAAAATGCGGTGAGCAAGCTGGCAGAATCCTTAGCAAGTCGAAAGAACAAAACGCATTCAAGCAGTTTTCCGGCTCTTTACTTTCTGATTTCGAATCCCACCGAGATCAACTTTTTCTCCCAGCCACACGAGGTCGTTAGTATAAGTAGCTGTCGAATACTAAGGTCAATATAATCGACTTTTCCGTTCGCCTCGAAACTTATTATCCTTCAATCCTGCGACAGACCGGCGTCTCGTTCAAGAGTATGTTGCGATATTGGAACTCGGGTAAGAGGGTCTATAAGTCCTAGGACTGACGGGAAAATAATTAACAATACAGCAGGAAAGCTAACAACAGCCGACTTCACAGTTGTTTGAGTCAGATTCTAGCACGTTGAAGCAGAAACTAGGAAAATAATCAAGAAACCGAGTTAACATTTTGGTTTCGATCCTGTATGATGCTACTTCACTTAACTTTAAACTGCTATTGATTATAACAAATTTCATGATTCTTGTAACTATGAAATTTTAAGCTCGTGTACTAAAGCAAAAAAGTATTAGTTTGTGTGAATCTACAGGGTGCCCCAAAAGTAGGTTGACAGTTATCACGTAGGCACTTTAAATTTCTTTTAAAACATTTTATTACATTTAAAAATAAATTACAAACTGAAAAGAGAATTTGACAAAATTAACTAAATTAGCATGAAATAATGGTTTCATATTTTCTTATAATTAAGATATAAAATGTTAATATATGAATGCGAAAGAGATAGTTGAATAACTGTAAACCTACTCTTGGGCCATCCTGTATAGGCTCGTATCTGTGAGCATCGGAGTGGAGAGACGGAAAGCTAGAAACAAGCTAAGTTTGTAACCTGTTTTAAATTCTCATTTGTTATTTCACTTTAAACTCCTAAGGCTCATGTGATATGAATGGTCGTCAAAACATCTTGATAATGATAGCATCAATAATTCTCTCATGAAAGAAAACAGACAAGTGACTCTATGTAGTAGACTGGTAGCTTTCATAAATATTTATACATGATACGCATTGTTTTGAGATATCAGACCTAAAAACAAATAATGATAGATGATGATATAAATTTAGGCTTTTAAGCCGATGAGAAGCTTTTAAATTGTTTTTTTTTTGTCATAGCTGCTTCTGTTTGATGGTGTCAATCTGCTGACAGATATCTATATTTCCCTTCAATATGACACGGTAAACATTCTTAAATTATCTAACTGCTGTTCCTGATAGAAAGGTTAATTAAGGTAGTTTACACAAACGTGTGCTATGCAACACAAAGAAATGCCTGCTAGATATTTGAACACACGAACCATGACTAAGTAATTTGCACTCTATCTACGCTGCATTATGCTCCTACATCGACAATGTGATATAGAGAATAACAATAATACTAAAATACCACATTCACATTACTTCTTTACCTTAGTAAATGATTTCTTTTAAGTCAGTAAATAAGTATTATTTCAGTACAAAGACTGGTGATATTGCTCCAGCGGTGAATATGATATATTGCGTATCGTATTATTGCATTATGAGTTCAAGGCGGCGAGCTGGCGGAATCGTTAGCACGACAGGCCAAATGCTTAGCGGTATTTCATCCGTCTTTACGTTCTGAGTTCAAATTCTGCCGAGGTCGACTTTTGCTTTTTATCCTTTCAGGGTCGATAAATTAAGTATCAGATCTAATCGACTCGCCCCTTCCCACCAAATTTCAGGCCTTGTGCCTACAGTAGAAAAGATTATTGCATTATGAGTTCAAATACTATCGACGGCTTCAAATCTCAACAGTCGTCTTGATCTTCCCAGCAACATCATTGCTGTAGCATGGATACAGGGTTTGTGAAGACCAAGCACTCCGCGGACCGAACTCACACTTCTTTACACAATAATAAAACTCTCTAGGGAACATCATCAGACTTTCAGAAAATGCGAAACATCTGAAGCATCGAGGAAAGGCCGACAAAGAAATTATATGAATTCCCTTTTAAAACTTGAAGGGAAATTTGAAATTGTATTTTATGAAGGGTTTGTATATAATAAACCTTTCATAATATGCAATGTCTTTTTTTATTCAATGTTGTAGATTTATGTACAAGATTTATATATAAACCCTTCATAATATGCAATTTATAAACCCTTCATAATATAAAATATGTCTTTATTATTCAGTGTAGTAGAAGATTTAATCAGTTAAAGCAGCTTATTATGTTATCATTAATGTAATTGAGATGTAAGAGACAGGCTCCATTATTTGTACAAAAAATTGCTGTTTGACGTCACTAATTTCTGGTAGTTCGGAGAATTAAGTAAATGTAGTGGAAAGTTTTCTACACAGTACCACCAAACGCTACGAGGGATTTGAACCAACGAAGTGAGACTGAGCCATCTCATACTATAACTCGCCAGCATGCTTCTTGTACATCTAATATGGGTCACTTAGTAAGGGTATCTCTCTATATTTCCTATAGAAATTATTGACAACACTGATTTTGTAACGTTTCATATCCGAGACGTCGTAATAAAATCATTGCTAGCTATGATTTCTATAGAAAATCTGTAGCGATAACCTTAACAAGTGCTTCAATAGCACTGCTGACACAGTAGAACACAGCATAGACTTATAAAAATGTTTTACATACTTTACAGTACATTATAGTTTCAGAACGAAATACCTTGTCCCTTCATATCAGTAACATCTAATATGAGATACAGGGAATAAAGTCCCTTCCAGGTTATTTTTGGACTGCCTATATTGATTCATTATATCAAGAACTCATCGTCCACTTAATCACGAAAGAATTCTTAGAGCTAAATATTGCAGTCATATATGTCATCTGATTCGTTGATTTTATACATTACTTTTATACAACACCGAAAGAACAGAAGAAAAAGAAAAAAATAAAATCAAAGAACATAACATCAGTATTTGGTGAATGAAGCCCTGTCCCTGCTCTGGTCGAGAATATTTCAATGAATTTTTCAACCGAAATACGTAGTGATTCAAGCAACAGAAACAAAAGTATCGTCATAACAATAGACACCCTAGAAACACAACGACAACAGAAGGACAAGTAGATAAAGTATAATACTTGATCTCATCTTGAGGTGGTATTATGAACTATCGAAACAGTAGAAGTAGCGAACGATATCTTGCAGAAAATTATGCAATATGGACAGATGGAGGTGTGAAATACTGTTTATAGTAAGAATACACTTTAATTGATTATCATATACTGTTGACATCAAATTCCTCCGAAGTAACCAATACCCACACATGAAAACGAAAGTGCTGTAACAATAACAGCAACAACGGAAGCAATATATATATATATATTAGATCTTCTCTAAGGTGTAACACACAGTACAACAATGGAGATATAAGCCTGTGCAAATACAGAAAGGATGTATATATATTTCAAACATTCGAGTAGAGGTTTATCGAGTAAGGTGTGAGAGGCACACATGTTATAAATACGCAATTTCCAATTCAGCTTTGAGAAATGGAGATTATAAGGACCGAAGTCAGCTAATGACAGTGTGCAAACATTTATATATGCGCGCGCTTGTGTAAATACATATGTGTGCATGTACTCGTGTGTATGTGCACGCATGTTTGACGTGTGCAGTGTATGCCTTTATGAGAGTATATATGTATTCATATGTGTGTATGTGTATGTGTGTGTTTATGAGTGTGTATGTATGTATCATCTATATATCAAGCTATGAATACACGCAGTCGTATATATGAGTCTGTGTGTATATATAGGTAAATTTACGCATGTGGTTCGTATGTAAGCAACTCTTTCTTTCTCTCTCTGTCTCTCTCCAACGTTGTTCCTCCTCTCCTCGCTCCCCCTTTTCTCTGAATAATTCAAATAAAAACAAAAATGTTGAGGCTGAGGATTTCACAAAAACAACACTGGTGTGTGATGTCACAGTTAAACCATATTTTTTATCGATAAAAGCTAAAGGATTCACGCAGGAATATTTGCTAGATGGACTATCCTTTGGTTAACAACCGGAGTGGAAATGAATCACAACTGATTAGGGAACGCATAAAATACGCTGAACCCTAATCGATGATTGATTAGTGAAAATTAATTCCTGTCCAGTACTGTCAGATAATCACGACTGCGTCACAACCAAGTCGTTACGATATGAAGTATAGAACAGCGCTTTACATGAGTTTGTCGCTATAAAGCTGTAAATCCACGAAGAAAGGGTCTGTCATTTTAATAACAAAATATCATTTATCTCTCAGGCTCGTAGTTTAGCACCGAATCAACCATTGCCAACTAGACTTATGGGTAAAAACGTATTCTGTCGATAAATCCATCCGTTATTTTTTTTATTTCAAGCATGAATTCCTCCGATGTGTCAAAATTTTAATAGACGTATCGTAGATTTAAGGAGATTTTGTCGTTATTTCTAGAACATAGAGTGACGGTACAACGGTACCATCACTGGATGAATCAAACCAGTCTTACGAGATCTGATCAATAAGTATCGGGACTGTTTCCATAGTAACGAAGCTAAAACCCGCAGTGTAAAGCGGCGTGGAACAAATGAACCCTAAACTCTGTTGAGTATGCGCGCTGAGGTTTAATGTTGTAGATCACTCCCACTGTTTACAGCAGCGTTTGGAAGAAGGTGTGTAGCGTGTGACCATGACAAAGTTGTCATGGTGATACCTGCTCAGATGCCTACGCAAAGTTGCAGAAAGTGTATGGAGAGGAGTGTATGAGCCGCACACAAGTGTACGGAGTGATTCGGACGTTTCTAAGATGGCCGAAAAAATGTCTATATTGACGAACGTAATACGAGACCCGCAACCAGCAGAACTGAGAAAAAACATCGCAGATGCGCGTGCAGCTGTGAGGGAAATTCGGTGAATCACCATCCATGAATTATCCGAGGATGTGCAGATTAGTTTCGGTTCAGTTCAGTCCATTATTACTGAAGATTTCGGTATGAGACGCATGTCTGCCAGGTTTGTGCCAAAACTGTTTTCAGCTGACCAAAGAGACACCCGGATTTCAGTTACACAAGATCTCCTTGATTGTGTCGAGAACGATGTAAACTTTTTGAAAACTTTCCGTTGGCCTCTGAGCAGGTACCGCCCAAGATTTGGGCAAAATTTGATGCGGATTCTCTGATCAACTTTCTCTCTCATGGTCAATGCGACGAACACACGCTACACCCTTTACTTCCAAGCACTGCTGTAAAAAGCGGAAGTGAGCTAGAACGTTAAAACTTAGTGCACATGCACAGCAGAGTTCAAGGTCAATCTGTGCCAAACGACTTTACTCTGCGTTCTTTAGCTTCGTTACTATGGCAACAGTCCAGATAGTTATTGATCAGACCACGTATTTTTAAACTTTTACTTGTTTCAGCCATTGTACTACGGCTATCATGGAGAGTCACGTTGAATGATTTAATGTAACATATTCATCCCAAAACTTATTTTATTGAACTTGGTACGTTTTCAATCAGCTCTTTTGTCGAAGCGCTAAGTTACAGGAATATAAATAAGCCAACTCTAGTTATCAGACGTTGGTGGGTGACACACACGAGTGCATATATGTATATATATATATATATATATATATATATATATATATATATATATATATATATATATATATATCACATAAGTAGGACGTGCAAACACACGTACGTA
Source organism: Octopus bimaculoides (assembly GCF_046866305.1). Lineage (NCBI taxonomy): Eukaryota > Metazoa > Mollusca > Cephalopoda > Octopoda > Octopodidae > Octopus > Octopus bimaculoides. The sequence goes on along the minus strand of NC_142930.1, from coordinate 119,497,567 downwards.
TGCATGCATGCACACACACACTCACACACATAAACACACACAGATATGAGACAGGCTTACCCACAATTGACAAATTTTATACACAAGGCACTGGGCAGGGGCCCGGGGTAATAGCAGAGGGCATTTGCCGAAGGTGCCGTACAGCAGAATTGAATCTAAAATCCCACCGTTGTAAAGAGGGATTCTTACCCACGCAGCCATGCCAAATAATCCGTTATACTTTTCTTATTTCAGTCATTTGACTGCGGCCATGCTGGAGCACCACCTTCACGAATTTTTGTCGAACCAATTCGATTCGTCTCTTTCGCTGAAGAGATCGTTAAGCTTCGGGAACGTAAACGCACCAACACCGATTGCATAGCGGCGGTGGAAGAGAAATGCACACATAAACAAACACACAGACGCACACACACACACACACATATATGTATGCAGCGGGCTTCTTTGAGTTTCCGTCTACCAAATGTACATCATATGTCTTTTATGAGCCTGAGGCTACAGTAGAAGACATTTGTCCAAGGTGCCATGCAGTGTGTCTGAACGCGGAACAAAGTTGTTGAATGCGGAACAAAGTAACCACACAGCCATGCCAGCACCTACAAAGTTTTAGTACAAGACCAGCAATTTCCGGTAGTGGGTACGTCGACTACTTGAATCCCAGTGATCAACTGGTACTTATTTTATCGACCACCGAAAGGATGTGAGGCAAAGTCGACCACGGCGAAATTAGAACTCTGAAAGTCGTCGGATGAAACACCGGTAGGATATTTTTTCCCGGCGTGCTATTTTGCTATCTCACCGCCTTAATATACCAGATTTCCCATTAATTCTATTGAAAATCTGAGACTAGTTTTGGGTTAACCATATATCTTTGTATATTTTATTTGAACTATTTCTTATTAGTAAATAGTTATTCCAATATACGTGTAAATAATTAGTTATAGATTACAGGAAAATATTAAGGAAGACAGTACACATATGATATTGGAACATGTATCTCAATAGATTGCTATTCTCCTAAGTAAAATTGGCATTTTGGCTTAATCTAATGATATCATTATTCTGTCAATTCCTCTCCAAAAAATCGCTAATTTCTTCATTAAAAATTGCCATTAAAGGCTGCCAATTAAAGATAATGGAAGATAAGGAAGAAATGAGTTGTATAAAAATATATTTTGGTTTATCAATAATTATTCAGTGTTCTGGTAAACACGGAGGTAATGAAAAGTCCAGTATTGCTGCTAATAAATTTATATTAGCTAATTATTGCAATGTTTAATTTATTTCTTCATTGTAGAATGGGCAATAAGAAATATATTCTTGGAATATTGGCGTTTTGTTTTAATTTGTTTTGTGTTTTCCATTTGGGTTTCAGTAGTCAACTTTCTTCCAAAATCTAGTAAATCACATTCATGACAAAAGCAATTATATGAAGAGATATTACATTCATTTTCAATGAATACTTTATTTTTCACTCTATTCACCTATTATATTTAGAATATAAAACACAAATATTAAGAAAAAAGCAAGCTATCGCAATTATTATACTTTAGATAATTTAGATTTTCTTGCATAGACAGAGATAGCCTCTATTTGGGTACGTGAGAATACACTAATATAAAGAAAGCAGTATGTTACTGGTACTGATTTAGTCGACACCAGAAGACTAATAGGCTAAGTGGAAATCTTCGATAAAGAAATAGACTGTACAAAGTTATATGTCTGCATTTACCCGAAATGATTTTCCGCGATAAAGGAACACTTCTTGTAGATGACTCTGAGGAAGTTAAAAGATGTCACATGAGCATTCACACCCACCTGCACGCTTACTTATAATAGAAACAGGTTTAAGATATGAAGCGATTAAGTAATTCCTATTCTTTTGTCAGCCATTCATCGAGCGTAAGCTGTATACTGACTTGGTAGTGTGCTGTGACATAATCTGCTGTATTACTGGCGATATATATTGGCGAAGTTAAAAGAATATATATATATATATATATATATATATATATATAAATATATATATATATATATATATATATATATATATATAAATCTGAGGGTAGCAAAAAGAAATTTAGAAATTCTATTTGCTACCAGTGGTCTACCGAGGAGAAAAAAATAGTCAATAGACTGTATATTATTCATTTAAAATACAGTGTACATTTAAACACATCAGAGATGCCCATAATAGGACATTTAACCCGCTAGAATGAGCAGTCAAAACTCCACACCACAATTAGGAATAATTTCGAAAGGGAATGAAAAATAAAAATGGATGGTAAATGTTTTTATTTTTCATTCCCTTTCGAAATTATTACTACTTGTGGTGTGGAGTTTTGACTGCTACTTCTAGCAGATTAGATGTCCTATCATAGACATCTCTGATGTGTTTAAATGTACACTGAATTATATA
>NC_142930.1:119487648-119490148 GCF_046866305.1 Octopus bimaculoides | reverse complement strand
CTCAGTCAGTGAACAGTGGTTATAATAGCTCTGAGGCATTTTCGTAGTGAGACTACGTAGCTAATTGCAACCTTTCACTCACTGATATGTTGTCACCATTTTGAACGTTGCGTTTGTTCATAGTTCTCTTTAAACCTGCGGTAATGTCCCTTTGTAACTTTAAAGGAATTTATTCTACACTCTTGCAAATATCCAGGTAACGTTTTCAATGCTTAGGTATTAGTTTATCAGTTTATATGCTAACAAATCGTGATGTCAGGAACTGAAATATATCGGGAAGTTCAATTATCGACTGTCTTTGGAACAAAAGCGTCTGACGAGAAACAAACAGGCATACCGTGATGTACTTTTCATAAGTATTCCGTATTTTCTACTCCATGGTTTTCACGATTCTGTAATGACAATATGTGCAAAACCATAGTTGCAGCTATCATTAAAACATTATTAAAATTCATAGATTAAATATAGAAAAACTAAAACTGTACAGCCTAGCAACAACTCAAAATATTCGATATGCGTACGTGTGTTCATATAGGAAAATATATATATATGTGTGTGTGTTATTTCTTTACTATCCACAAGGGGCTACACACAGAGGGGACAAACAAGGACAGACAAACGGATTAAGTCGATTATATCGACCCCAGTGCGTAACTAGTACTTATTTAATCGACTCCGAAAGGATGAACGGCAAAGTCGACCTCGGCAGAATTTGAACTCAGAACGTAGCAGCAGACGAAATACGCTAAGCATTTCGCCCGGCGTGCTAACATTTCTGCCATCTAGCCGTGTGTGTGTGTGTGTGTGTGTGTGTGTGTGTGTGTGTGTGTGTGTGTGTGTTATAAACATATAAATATGCATATACATATATATATATATGTAGGTATTTAAATGTTTGTATTATATAGATGAGTATATATAAAAAAATGTGAGAATATATTTGTATATATGTTGCTTGCAGGCACGCACATAGACAGATACACACATATATATGCTTGTATTCATGCAAATATATGTGTGTATGTGTTTGTGGGTGTGTGTTTGTGAGTGTGTGTGTGTGCGTGCGTGCGTGCGTGTGCGCGTGTGCGAGCGTGTGTGTGTGTGTGTGTGTGAGTGTACAGACAACTAAACAAATCCAAAATGTGACAGACATAGAAACTAGCAAGAAACAGCAATGAATGGGTAAATTTCGTGTCTAATGTTATCAATTTGAAAATAGATTGATTGCAATCAACAATGATTCTTATAGTGAGACAGAACTTAGCAGGAGATCTCCTTACAAATTGTTTTGCAAAACTAATAATACGACAAGAGAATGTGGGTCTTCTATGATAAAATTCTAGTTCGTTTGCCTATCGAAGACAATGGTCTGAATTTGTTGATTTATTGAATCAAACTGTCAAAAAATGGATATAATGTATCAACGGGCTTTTAGTATTAATAGCAATCAGTTAATTTGTAGTGCACATCATTATTAACGATGGGTTGTGTCACTGCGCTGCTTCAATCCACCGCTTGTAACCCTTGTGTGCCATTAGGTGAGTTCACGTATCAAGTATTCAGATCAGGATACTAACCTTAATTCTAGTTGGGTTCTAAGACGAGCACGAAACTATTAAAGGGCCATGGTGAATTTGCTGGAATTTCAGATATAACATACTGCAATAAATAAATAACATAATATTGTTTTCAACTCTAAGCAGAAGGCCCGAAATTTGGTGGGATGGGGCCAGTCGATGAGATCGACCCCAGTACGCAACGGGCACTTAATTTATCGACCCCAAAAGGCAAAGTGGACCTCGGCGGAATTTGAACTCAGAACGTAACGGCAGACGAAATACCACTAAGCATTTCGCCAAGCGTGCTGTTTCTGCCAGCTCGCCGCCTTTAAATAGCATCATATCGAATTCTAACATAGTTACATGGCTGCAATTTTGATTAAGGTAAGCAGCCGATAATATAAGCCTAACATGATTTGGTAACTTGTTTTATAGGACCTCGGTTGATGAAAATCAAAGTACAGAACGATATGAATTCAGAAAGTATAGCGTCATAAATAGTAACTTGTGAAGATGCACTAACGAATTACAGACATAATGTTACACAAAAGGAATAATTTCTCAGTTTCTAATATGTTATGCGAACATTTTATGCATACCGTTTGTAGTTATTCTTGGAACTCTTCACTGCTCCTCCCCTCAAATTCACGAGTACAAACGTCCTTGAAAAATTTTATTTCTCTGTACGCAAGCGCTATTGTTTTTTTCTTTTATTATGTTGTCCTGTTATTTGTTTCAGTCACTTGATTGCGGCCATGCTCGAGCACCGCCTTTAGTCGAACAAATCGACCCCAAGACTTATTCTTTGCAAATCGGGTACTTATTCTATCGGTTTATTTTGCCAAACAGCTAAGTTACGGGTGCGTAAACACAACAGCATCGCTTGTCGAGCGATGGTGGGGGACAAACATAGACACACAAACACACACACACACGCGCAA
>NC_142930.1:119450148-119477648 GCF_046866305.1 Octopus bimaculoides | reverse complement strand
ATGATGATGATGATGATGATGATGATGATGATGGTGATGATGATGATGATGATGATGATGATGGGGATGATGGTGATGACTTGAAACAATACCTAGCTTGTGAACAAATATTTTACTCATATTTTGCTCATGGTTTAAATCAGGGATTATGCTTTCTCGTATGGCATTTATGCGTGCTTTTGTACGTGAGGAGTTTGTCCAATAAATGTACTCGGGAGACGAAAGCAACGCAAAGAACAAATGTATGAGCTTACTTCGCAGTAACTCAAAATACGGAGAAAATTTTGTTGATAAGTCATGAACGAAAACATTCTGTAATTTTGTTGGCGATCGCCATACCCATAGGCCTTTGAAACGACAGATATTGAAAGTTTTGCGCTGCCAAAAAAATAATTATGTAGATAGCTTTTCATGTTATTATAAAGTAGAAATTGAAATTAGAGTCAAAGATCTCAAAATTACAATTCAAAGATATCCAATCCATATAGATGGGGGAATTCTTTCAAATGTTTTCGGCCCTACGTGTAGTTTGTACTAACTGTGGCGCAGTTGTAATCGAACCCCTAATGAAACAAGCTGAAATTTTCTGATTGATCATTGACTAAGCACATTTGCTTAGAGGAATATTTAGCATAAAATGGACGGCACACCAATGTCTTAAATTCTTTCGTGTACCATAGAGCTGGATGTAAGTGCTGTGCACTGAGAAAATATGGCATTTGGCTTTGATTCAGCAGTGGTCACGAGATATTGTATGTACAGTTGCTGTGGACTTTTGATTAAGGAATGCTACTGAGATGGAAAAAGTTATTAAGGCTACGTCTAGCGTTATGTGAGCCAAACAGCAATACGTGTGGGTAATTATACTTACTACTTTGCATATCTTAGCGTGATACAGATTTGGCGTTTGTATATGTTGAGTGTGTGGGTGTTTGTGCATGTGTGTGTGTGTGTGTGTGTGTGTGTGTGTGTGTGTGTATGTGTGTGTGTGTGCCCACGACTGTGTGTGTGTGTGTGTGTACCCACGACTGTGTGCATATGTGTAGATCTGCGTATGGATATTTGTGTATGTACTTATGCGTGTTTATGTGTATGAGAGAGTCACGGCGATTTGAGGACACCGGTGCTACCGAGGCCGATGACTTAATCAATATGTACACGCTCACCCACTCACACTCACACACATATACATATACATGAGGTGTTATATATCTACATATACGTAAAGCAACGTAATTTCACAGACAACCTTTCACATATTTAGACATAACAACATTCACACATGTTCACATAAAGCTTTTAGCTGTCATATAGATTTTATTGAAAAAAGACAGCGTAAAATCTAAGAATAGTAAGAACTATTTTTCTTTGCCAATAATCGTTTTTGATTTTAATGTGATTTCCTTTGAACTTGTCTTCTGATACAGGACTTATGATAACAATTTCAGTTCAAAAGCATTAACAACCGCTGTCCAACGTAGTCTGGCCTTTTTATGTCGTTGGGTGTTATCCGAATATATTTTTGAATAATAACGAAGATTCAGTAACACCATTCCTGCTTGTTATTTAAAATATGTTGTGAACAAAGGTTTGTTGCCAATGTTGTAAATGGTAGTCATAGTGACAGGTGTTTCCTTTTTCTTTCTTTATGTGAAAGACAAGTGCCAAGACCCAAAGTCTCACAAAAGCAATACATTTATGAAAACCGGTAAGGGAATATAGAATATCACACTTCTAGAGGTACATGTGTGCTGTGGTACATTTTTATTTTTAGCATGTGCTTCATTCAATGTAGCTAACTATCAGCGTAACACGTCCCGGCTGCTAATCAAATTCATTTATGACATACCGTTATAAACCAAAATTCATCAAACACTAGTGTTTAAAATAATATTGGCTTCTGCTTTTCGAACAAGGCCAGCAATTTCACATTAATAACAGGACGTCACCAACGAGTGGAAAATACGTAAATACGCGGGTGATAAGTACAGGACAAGCTACCAAAAAAAAAAAACCCACAATAAATACAGGAAATCACCAACGAGTGACAAATACGTAAATATACGGGAAATAAGTACAAGACAAGCTACGAAATATTACGCAATAAATACCGGAAATCACCAACGATGGAAAAGTAGGTAAATACACGGGAGACAAGTACAGGACAAGCTACCAAAAAATACACAATAAATACAGGAAATCACCAACGAGAAGGTGCTCTTGAAGCCGAGAATTTGAACTTACGGAGACAATATTTACATATCTCCTGAGAAAACACAACTAGGTTTCATATTGCAAGGAAGCGTTTGCATAATCAAATACCTGCATGTCTAGAGAACTACATTGCATAGAAACAGTTGTAGTGGTTGAAAATAAATGTCGAACCGTACTCCTTCTTGTTGACTCCGAATTTTTTCAATAGTATATATATATATATATATACATGCATACACACACACACATACACACGCACACACACACACACACACACAGACACCCATATATAGTAAAGACTATTTGCCGACGAAACATGGCAGTCTTGCGCAGCACGATGTTACTACTTTTTAGCCCCAGGTAAAAACATTTTCCAGATGGCTACCGACACATGATCTGTGTCTGTATACTGTGAACAAGGGAGTCTACCGCCTCCTTCCGCCGGCTAACGATAGTAGTTACTCGTTCTTGCTCACAGGATATATATATATATATATATATATATATATATATATATATATATATATATATACATGAGTAAACGTTCCACTTGTTTAGCTTGTACTACGCATACGTATAAATGTGTTTAGTGTCATATACATCTTTATATACTCATTGATAAGTCAAATGATAGAGATTCATACACGTAATCAGACCATGAAAAGGTACATGCAGACACGTACACAACATACTCAACTGCATGATAGCTGATGTCAAAATTCCATTGAGATATCTGTGTTTCTGAGTTAGAGACCGACTCTTTCTTATTTGTAGAGGTATTTCAAAGATTAAACCATGTCAGCCTACTTTATCTTGTCTAAATTTCAATGGAAGTGCCTTGTTTCTACATGGTAGACTGGCTCTTTCTCTACTTGAAAGTAATTTGAAAAAGTTAAACAGATATATATATATATATATATATATATATATATATATATATATATATATATATATATATATACGTATAGATATCTTCCGCACGATATACGCCTATGCACATAGGACTAGTGTGCGATATGTAAATACACACACAAATACAAATACCTTATTAGTTGTCATTGTTTTGGCGATATCCTAGAGAGAAAAACGAAAAGATATACTAAAGCTAATAGTGGAAGCCATTAATTTGTAAGTCGTATCAATACCAAACGATTTCTTTAAATAGTTCTCTGAATAGGCCAGTATTGATGTAGAAAGCCACTCATAGATAAGAATGGCATTTACTTAACTGGATAAATAATTCTATAGTGTATTAATGTTTGTCGGCATTGCTGGTAGTACTTACTTTTTGACTATACATACATACTTACATACATTTATATACATGCAATAATTTTTAACTGCGAATGTCTGTGTGATTTCAAATAAATACTATGAACAATAAGGTGGCGCTGTGTAGAGAAGAAAATGCTGCTGTTTATAATAAATGACAAATAAAATTTCAGTTCTGTCTCTCCGCAAAAGTTGCATATTTCTCTACTGCCTAGATAGACTTTGCCATTTAAAGGTTAATTGCATATCGCTTAAATTAATATAATACTACGCAAAGATGTTAGACACTTTTACTACTACTACTACTACTACTACTACTACTACTACTACTACTACTACTACTACTACTACTACTATTGCTACCGAAAGTATTGCAATTATATTTGTGTCTAATTAATTAATTTAAATCAAATCTAAAATGATTAAATGCGTTGCAGAACGGAACACGACTACCGCGGTTGGGATACGTTGACATTACGCATACATTCTTGCTACATCACACATAATTACGGATCACTAGATTGACGGGATGGCTTGCTAGTACTCTCAAGCGTGTTGTACTTTTCTTTTTACCGCTACAACACCGACTTGAGCTCTTCAGATTTCAATGCCCTCAAGTCACTTTTATTCTGTTCCACTGCGTCACACATCACTACTGTTATTTCCACCCGTGTATCATTAATCCCCAATCTACAAGCCCTGCCATAACTTGTTATCCAGTACTTCTGCACCACAATGTCACTCTTGAAATTTTCTTCAACGTAGGATTTTCAACTGATGGTAACATGCATGTATTGCAGAGGGACAATAACCTTCTAGCCTCTCTAACCACTCATTAGAGAGGACTAGGGAAAGGCCTACACAGAATCCCCTCCCCCACATTAAACAATAATACATAACACAAAAAAAACTAAAACAAATACTACCCCTATACGTGTACGGTCCTGTTATTATTGAGGAAATCGCCATTCCTGTGTAGAAATCATAGAGCGGTAGGTAGAATGGCATACTATACACATTTGGCTCTTTGTCCGGTCTGATTAGAATTTATCGTACTATTGCATACAAACACGGACACACAGGGCGACAGACAGAATGATACACACACTCACACACACACACATACACACACATGGAAAGAGAGAGAAGAAAGTGAGAGATAAATGAGGTTTGCTTAAAGTGGCTTTCTTTAAAACCGTACTACCTACTTCTTACCAGTTCAAAGACTGTTCATACATACATACATACATACATACATACATACATACATACATACATACTTACATATAGTTCATAGATGAAATACAGATAGTCTCCGTATAGAATACACTTAGTAGTGCTCAAGAGATTTAAATTTGAACGGGTATAGAAGTAAAGGCAAGAATGGCAAATTAGACAGATCGACATATAAAATAAAAGATATACAAAAATTCATATATATATATATATATATATATATATATATATATATATATATATATATATATATATATATATATATATATAGTGGGAATTTACAAAAAGAAACAAAAGACGAAGATGGGCATATAAACAAGAAACATATGTATTAGTTTAACGCTCACGAAGTGAGAAAGTCTTTTACGTTTCGAGCCTACGCTCTTCGACAGAAAGGAACACAGAAATAAACAGGGAGAGAAAATAAAATAAAAAGCGTTTAGTGAATACATATATACAAATGTACAAATTTTACAGAGTGCAAATGATACAAAGACTTAAGGGGTTGTAGGAAAAACAATTACAAATCCGACAGCTGTTTCTAGGCGCACAGCGGTCCATAATAATGTCTGTAGATTGATTCCATCTTAGGCTGAGACGAGTCTCCGTGTTCAGGGAAAAGATCTTGGATTTGAGAAGTTAAAGGAGGGAACTTCTCTCCTTTAACATCTCAAATGGAAGATATTTTCCCTGATGAATTTTCTCTCTTACCACCTCAAATGGAAGAACTTTTTTCCCCTGAAGTCGGAGGCTCGTCTCATCCTAAGATGGAATATATCTACAACCATTATTATGGACTGCCGAGCCCCTAGGAACAACAGTTGAAGTTGTATCTCTTTTCCTCAAACCTTTTAATTCTCATATCAATTGTATTCTGCGTAAGTTGGACCTTTTTATATGTATACGTATATACATCTTTTTGTATTTCATGTATTTAATATACTTTACATATCGATCTGTCTAGTTTGCTACCTCTACATTAGCATGCATACATTAGTATGCATGCATACATACATACATACATAAATACATACATACGATAGGTCTACGCGAACAAGTTTTATTTGATCCTGATTAATATAACAAAAATGATAGAAAGAACACATGCACTGTTAAATTTATTTCATCGCTTAAAATTTTTACTATAAATGAGAATTGTCTCAGTGAAAGACCATTTGATTTTCTGAGATCTATTTTCTCTGTTTCTCAAAATTTATTCATCTTTGTCACTCATTGTAATTCACCGTTACAGCTTAATCTTTAGCTAAGTTCGTGGCCACATAAATTTATTCAGGTTCCTTTCATAATAAGTATTAGACATCCAGTCGCCTGCAAATAATATGGATTAATTACCTAGTAACAACTTGCTACTTGTATATGAAGTTATAAAAGGTTGCTTAGATATTAAATAATTAAGCGATGCCATCTCAGGCAAATTCAATAATCCCTCGACCATCGCGGGTGTTACGTTCCAAAACACCCGTGATAGGTGAAAGTCCGCGAAGTAGAAACATTATTATAGAGGAATCGACGTAAGCTTAAATAATAAACCGCGATACTGAACCGCGAGATGGCGAGGGATTATTGTGTTACTGTTAAATAATTAATAATTGGTTCATAAAAACTAAGTGGAAATAAATATGCAGTGATGAAAACATAATAACATTTAGCAATTAGCAATATTTTTGTTATTATATGCTAAGTAAACGTTTAACTGTGCATTATGTATGAACGTTTATTAATCTCTTTTTTTAATTAGATTCATTTAAGGAATCTCTTCTAATATAGGAATATATATACAATCTGGCTCGTCCTGCCAGCATGTTACTTCTATAGTCGTACATATAATGGAAACGATTATAAATAAATGTCCTTTTTACGAATGAACTTAATTACGTCTTCCTCCGATTACATCTGATTCATTCATCACTGATACAGGATAACGCGATACGCTTCATTTTGAAACGTTACTCTTATCACGATGTGATCTGCAATAACATGGGTTGGCGATTATTCAAATATTGTACTAAGATCTCAAATCCGTCCCCATCCCACTGACCACCCACAATGCTCAGGACAACTTAAGGTCTCGCAACGAAACCTATTTTGCCCGTATGTTACATTAATGTTTTAACATCTTTAAAACAAATTTAATCCGAACACTCGTGATAAACAAGGATAGATATACAATTTCTTGAAGCAATCAATACAATTATACACAGCATTCAATTTCATATGCTACACTCATTCCTTATAAAACATCGGTCTTGTACTTACATAAGAAATGATTATTAACTACATTGAGATTAATGTTTTCTTCGGAACAGTCAATGGAAAACTCAAGTAAATTCTATGTTATGATATTTTGCATGTTCTCAAAACACTTTGTGATCTAGTGCCTACCATGTGATACATGACAAAAATATTCACAGCTCGCCATTTATTGACTGCACACCATTACCATTATTCATATCAGCCAACATAACTATCAAATATAAAACATTGTGTAAAACTATTTTTGTTCAGTTTGTTTACCTGAGTGATTACTTGCTTCGGTGCTTGTTCTGGTATCTTAGAAACTACTGGAGCTACAAAGTCCAAGAGCTTTCTTTTTATTTTATTTATCAAAGACTGCTAAACAAAATGGTTTTCTGTTTATTTGTTTTTTAAAAAAAATTTACTAGTGTTTTCAATATTGTTGTTTTCTTTTTTCCTTCTCTTTTTCGGCAAGTTATTTGAATATATGCTGGGTGTGCTGTAGGTTACAGAATAAATGTAATCAGTTACACTGAAAAAAAAAAAAAAAAAAAAAATCAATGCAATATCAATACTAGTTATATAAAAAAAAGAACATCAAACACCATAACAAAAATATATCTCCACACACACACACACACACACGCACACAAATATACACACACACATATATATATATATACATATACACATAGCCACAAATTTTCTTTCAGACGCTACTAGTTACTGCACTCAGTACAGCAAAACACATTCAAAAACTGATCAGATGTGTAAAGAAACTTTTACTTTTTTCTATCTCTATTAACTGTTCATTTGGTGTTCGAGAACATTTTTATTCATTTTCTAGCTTCAGACATCCAAATGTGGCCAGGTGAAGTAACAACGCCTTCAAGAATTTTTTACTTGATCGTTTTCACCGTAATACTTGTCCTAGTCTAGTACATATTTACCTCTACAACTGTTAGGTGAACGGCTAGGTTGCATGGCCAAGGAATAGAACACACACACACACACACACACACACACGCCCACACACACACTCACACACACGCCCACACATACACATACACATGCAAAAACATGCACCTCACACACACACGCAAAGACACACACATATATAGTTGAAATTTACAGAAAAACAAAAGACGAAGACAGGTGTATAAACAACAAGCAGGTGTATTAGTTTAACGCTCGGGAAGGTGAAAAAAGTCTTATATATATGTATAGATACACACACACACACACACACACACACACACACACACATACACACACACACATATATATATATATATATATATATATACATATGTACACATATTTATATACATGTGTATATATGTAAGTAGGTATATATTATGTGTATATGTAAATATGTATTAAGTGTATAATATATGCGTGTATGTAAATACTGGTACATATATGTATGTATGAATGTATGCTTAATTACGGAACAGTAGGATATAGGTTTCGACTGGGCCTTCTTACAAGGAGAGCATTTGTAATGTTATTTTCAGAAAGTTTAAATGATTACCCGTAATGTCCGAGTGGATAGTTAGCTAGCTATATAGATATAATGGTAGATGAAAGAAAGAGTGGGGGGTTGATAATCGATGTTTTACTACTATATCGAAAAACGGATGTATGCATGTATCTATATGTAAAATATACACGCAAAGAGACATACACACACGTACACACATACAAACATAGACACTCACACATAAGTGCCCGCATGTATGCAATTGACAAGGAAACAAGAATTGTGTTACGAAATTTATCAGCTTACAGATGTTTCTGCTATTAGGTGCACTCACATCTAATAGCAGTACACAAGCACTCAACTCACAGTGGAGTTCTTGTGTACTGTCTTATAGCTTTGAAGTTGCTTCGGAAATGAAGTGCAAGTTTATTTGGGGTAAGAATTTATATATATGGGAACCATCACCGACATGTAGTGTATTGAATCTGGTAGCAGAAACATCTGTAAGCTAATGAAGTTAAGTGCATAATTTCTTGTTCTCTTGTCACTTATGTAATCACTCATTAATCTTTGTACTCGACTAAAGCGTTTCTCTGAAGCATAACCATGTTGAATCTTTACACCTGATTATTAGTGTCACAATGCCTTTCGTTTCTCTCACTCTCTCTCTCTGTGTCTATTTATACATCTATCTCTATATATTTATGTATATAATATGTATGTATGTATATAATATGTATGTATGTATATATGCATGTATGTAGGTATATATATATATATATATATATATATATATATATATATATATATATATATATATATATATATATATATATATATATATATATATATATATATATATATATATATATATATACATATATATATATATATACAATAGGCGCAAGAGTGGCTGTGTGACAAGACGCTTGCTTCCCAACCATATGGTTCCGGGTTCAAACCCACTGCGTCGCACCTTGGTCAATTGTCTTCTACTATAGCCACGGATTCTCAAGTGTAGTTATTATCCAATCGTCGTTTTCTTGGTCTACCTCTAAGGGTTCTCAACCATTTAAAAAATTTATTACTCTTTTGTTCTCGTGGTTCCCCATGGCGATTCGACGTCTAAAAACTAGTTTTATAGATTTTTTTTTTTTCAAAATTCCTATTTTGTTTTTCACTCATTAACTTGTATAGGTTGAACTTTGTAAAATGTTAGAGAAGAAGCCTAGCCGTTTCTTGCACTACATACCAATACAATCTAAATGAAAACCTTGTCGGGAGCCCTTAAATTATTATTATGGATTTTCAATCTACTATTTTGTTACGTGGACCCCCTGCCCAAAGATCTTATATGGACCCTCAGTGGCCATATGGACCCAAGTTTAAGAAGGGATGGACTCTAACCCTAAGTCTCCTGCGTGTTTATTCGGTTTAATAATCCCTCTTGCGCTATTTTCTTGCAATATTCAAATCACTTGTCTGCAGTACCTGAGCTATTACCGCTCAATGTGGACAAGTAGCAAGATCGACCTTGAGAGACACTCTGGTCTCCGAACTATAGAGACATATGCCTCTAGAGATACCCTTAGCGTGTGAGAGTTAGCATAACAACTTAGTAGAATGTTTCTAGTTCAAAATCAATTTCAGCTTGTATTGATAATGTGGCCGAAACATGGTGAATTATGGTGAATCCGATGAAAATATTCTGTCAAAGAAATGAAATGAAGTAAATTTCTGTACCATTTGACTGCAAAGACCAAAGTTATTTAATTAATTGCAACTTTTACAGACAAAACAGAATAAATGGCTAGAAATAAATTCTTTCAACAATTCAAAAGAAACTAAATAGAATAAGAAATTCCTTCTGCTACATTGAATAATTCCTTCATTCCGGACATTTTGGTTCACTAACTTGATTGCTATTTACTAAAATTAAAACGTCTCAATGACTGAGTAGACTGCAAATGTATATTCCAACTTTCAGGTCTTCTTTTTATCATTATATCATAGACGGTTTCCTGTATGGAAACTCTCCCTCACTGTCTCTCACGTTCATTGTGCCGAAGATAGATGAATGGGTTTAGGTATAACAAAAGAGCGAAAGATGATTGTTTGATAGATTGATTTCAAGGGTAGATCCACTGGCAGCTTGACTGTAACATTTAGGGATCAAACTCAGATGAGGCAGCCAGAAGCAGGCAGTACTGCTTTAGTGGATCAATACAAAAATATTTCAAACACAAGTGGTACGTTTAGGAAAGCTGTATATACTATTTATTTGATCCCTGGTTACAACACGTTCTGTATTTAGTAATTCATATACTGTATATACTCGTGTATACTATTTATACTTGATTTCAACCGAAATGTACATTGGGCAAAGCTGCTATCAAGTTCGAACATGAATTGAGCATCTTTGATGAACCACGATTTAACACAAAATTACACATAAACAATAATCAGTTCAAAGGGATATAATTAGATCTAATGCACCATATGTACCGTACCACATATATGCCCAGTGGACGGCCATAACACATTTTCTGGCATACATGTTTATGGTATGACTTGTCAGTTGTAATTTCACAGATGTATTACTTTACATCTGTTTAACCCCTGTATATCCTTATTTAGTTCTACCTAAGATTTTATCGAGCAGAAGTTTAATCAAAAGCGTGTAGTCATAATTATTCCATGTTTTTCATACATAGTTTATCTAGAATTATGTTATCACGAGTGCCTCGTCTTTATGAACGGCAATACAAAATTCTAGGAGGTTTACATATTTCTTCAAGCTTTCTCAGTCTTTTTAAATCTGTACTCTGAACATTCTAGTGGTCATCAGAGTGGAGTATGGAAAATTGTACATGATACAACAAAGGCGTCTGTTGTTCCTCTACATCGGATATCCGTTGTAGTTTGTGATAGAATTGATGCAAATTTATGGTGCAGCAGAATAACAGCAAGAAGAACGGCTATATAATTACATCAATACTGCCACATGCAAGAATAAAATTTCATTATGAAAGGAAATGCAGAATGTCTAATCAAAGACGTAATAATGAAATCCAGAAGCTCTGTAAACATAAATCTGATCAGTCATATTTAATCAGGGGCTGCTCATCGACAAGAACATTAATAACAAGTCTAAGTTGGCGAACTGACAGTATCATTACCGCTTTAGACAAAATACTTAGTGGCATTCATCCAGACGTTAAGTTCTGAGTTCAAATGTCACCGTGGTCAACTTTGCCTTTTATCCTTTCGGGATTGATAAAATAAGTACCAGTCAATCACTAGGGCTGATGTAATCGCCTTACACTCTCCCTCGAAATTGCGGGCCTTGTGCCAAAATTTGAACCTAATATGAATGACATATTTGAGGTGGTTAGCTGGCAGAATCGTTAGCACGAGGGGCAAAACGCTTAGCGGCATTTCGTCTGTGATACGTTCTTAGTTCAAATGCCCCGGGGTCGAGTTTGCCTTCATCTTTTCGAGGTCGATAAAATAAGTATTAGTTGAGAACTGGGGTCAATTGTTTCGACTTAGCTTCTCCCCACGAAATTGCCGACCTTGTGACAAAATATAAAATTAATGTTAATAACAAATCTATTTATTTCACCCGCAATGAAATATTTATATTTCTGCTACACACAACTACTGTACTATCGCTTTACCAGCTAAAAATACCTGCAAAATTCCCCTTAAATTAAATTTCACCATCTTATAAGCAATTTAACAACGTTGTCCTGGATGGTAAATACATCAGAAAAAGCTGAGATTACGATGGTTTGACTGCGATTAATTATGGTTCGGCTTAATCAGGGCCCGCCCCGAGGATAATGAATTACAAAGCAAACCTTGATGTGCACTTTGACGTTGTTATTGGTATAGTGGTTACAATAAAGGAGCTTCTATATGGATGAACATACAGCCCACTAGAAACAACAGCCAAAAATCCCACCAGGTCTCACTCAACAACCACTACAATTTCCATTGTAGGTGTATGAAATTACGGACTGCTCCTAGGTAGGTCACTTTTCTTACTAATCCTGTTGAATTGGGTCAAAACAAGAACATCAACAACGACATAATGACTAAACTCTGCTCTGTAGATTAAAGTATCTAGTATGGCACTGTTTATTATGTTGAGCAACTTCTCAACATATATAAAATATATTATATATATAGGAGAGCTACTTAGTGGATTGGAATATTCAGCACTTAGTGACAGCTAAAATATAGTAAGATCAATGTAAATTGTGTTGCCATACCTATATTGATGTGACGTTTTCAAAGAAGATAAGCACCAATATAGACTACTTTGATTTAGCGGTAGTTCAGTCAATATTGCACGTAAAAATAAGCCACAGAGTAGGAATGGCTGACATATTTTCTATTTTCACACTTTCTATATATGAACTCACATACACACACACACACACACACGCGTGTGTGAGTATACATACATGCATATATATATAAATGTATATGAGTTTGTGTGTGTAGTTCTTTATGTTGGTTAGAAGTGTCAGGTGTTCGATTCGTAGTTTCCAGTATGTAAGGGATATTGTGCTGTGTTAATGTAACGGTGGTTGGTATAAATGACAAGAAATAAATGACAGTTAAAATGGCCCCTTTTTCCACTTGTTGAATGAATATCGGCAGAAGTTCTGTTGTTATTCGCGTAGGTTGATGCGGTCATTTGATGTTTACCGCTATGTGGTGGGAAGAAATTGAGAGACGCAAGGTGTAAACAAATTTACATCGCTGTGTTTACGAGTAGTAACTTATGTGTTACCTCAGTGACTGCCATGAGTAAAGAGAGGGACAGAAATACAGAGAGACAGAGAAAGAGACAGAGAGTGACAGCACTAAGGAATTAAGGTACGGATTGCTCCTTTAAGAAATCTGAAGAAATTAACAACAGCTTGCTTAGTTGGAGGCAAGAATTGGGATTTATATCGGCCAAGTACCAAGAGAAAGAAGAATAGGCACCAAGTGAAAGATGAGACATGTGCTTCTGCAAAAGTGCCGATAGAAGAAGGAAGAATTCGATTTAATATTCTGCATTTCTAAAAAATTTACTACCTAAAGTAGGTCAGGAGAACAAAAGTATTATATGTCTGTATATATATATATATATATATATATATATATATATATATATATATATATATATATATATATATATATGTGTGTGTGTGTGTGTGTGTGTGTGTGTGTGTGTGTGTCTGTGTGCGTGTGTGTTTGTGTGTGTGTGTGTACGTGCGTGCGTGTATCATTTGATATATATATATATATATATATATATATATATATATATATATATATATATATATATATATATAATACAAAGAATATATATACATGTATACACACATATATGTACATACTTACATCTACATGTGTATATATATGCATATCAGGGTACAGGACGTTAGAACAATAAACTACATACAACGGAACGAACACATAGGAAAACGGAAAGCCACTTGGAATATCCCTTCATCCGCTGTCTCTATTCTATCTAGACGTTTCGAAGATAAGACAGAACGTACTCTAGAATAGTCTCTTCCTGAGTAGTGGATCAACCCACTACACAGAGGATTCCAAGGTGGCAAACACAAACCAAGACAGGAAAAAATGGACAGTGAAAGCAACATTCAAAAGCCGTACGGCCAAACGCAAATCTGAGGTAGAACGCTAGTAGTTCGCCTTGCCTTCACAGCGGCTGGAGTGAAAAGAAAGTTGACCACAGGTCACACGAGAGCAGAGAGGATGGTGGAGGGAGGAAGTGGAACAAGGAGGAAGGGACAGAAGGGTATAGCAGTGAAGTAGAGGCCAGGACAGAGATATAGATAGAAAGATGGAGGAAGACAGATAGATAAATTGATAGAAAGATAGATAGGTAGACAGATAAATAGATAGATAGATAGATAGCTAGATAGATAGATAGAAAGATAGTCACGTCAGAATAATAGCAGACTTACTTGCAAAAAAGGACGTGTGCGTTCAATAATGTAATAATACAAAGAATATATATACATGTATACACACATATATGTACATACCTACATCTACATGTGTATATATATGCATATCAGGGTACAGGACGTTAGAACAATAAACTACAGACAACGGAACGAACACATAGGAAAACGGAAAGCCACTTGGAACATCCCTTCATCAGCTGTCTCTATTCTATCTAGACGTTTCGAAGATAAGACAGAACGTACTCTAGAATAGTCTCTTCTTGAGTAGTGGATCAACCCACTACACAGAGGATTCCAAGGTATATATATCATTATATATATCATCATACTTCATAAACTGGGGCTAGTCTTTCAATAATGGCTTCTTTAAAAAAGTATCTGTGAACCTCATACATAAGAGAATGAAAAGTGCTGATGGTACTATATATATTCTTATTATGTATTTTTAAAATTAGTATTTGTTTACTCGTTGTAGTCTATTAAACAGACATCTATCACCTAAGGAAATGTTTGCAGCATGATTGAGTAGTTACATAGGAAGAAAACAAAATAACAACATCGAAGTTTATAAGATCTATCTTGCGGTAATCTCTTTAATCTTATTGGATATATTGGGAAATCCAATCCAGAGATATGTTTATAACATTTCGATTATGATTTTTCTGTTTAATAAAGATATTTTTCTTCATAATAATCATCAAATCGGTGGTACAGCTTATATAAAAGAATGAAGGCGTATACGCGCTGACCAAAAGGGTGAACTAGATATAGCAGCCTAAGTTCCGCGTTACCTGCACTTCATTTAGATATGAGTGGATAAAAGAAATATGATCAGACGTTTTTTGGCTAGAATGCATTTGTTCATTCGTCGGTTACATCAAAGATAAAAGGAGACGAAACAGGTCAGATCAGCAACTCAACAAACATAAGGTCAAAAATATTCTAGCAGTGAACTTTGCGACATTTTGCTTCGGATAAATGCAAGTGGGATGTTCTCCAATGAAATCCTCAAATTAAAGAGAGTATTTTATCATTTCACGAGATTTGGCTGCAATTTCTAACGGATGAAACGACCTAGAGAGGCTCTGCTGTTGGGAGGTAAATTGATGCATTACCATGAATTAACTCCAGTCCAGATTTCAATGTGTCAATGTATAGGCAAAAGTGTTCTAGCAATGACCATCCCATTTTAATTTTAGACTAGATTATTCAATATGCCCTGTCCACTTTTATTTAAATAGTTGATCCTTTGCGGACTTCAAGCTGCTTTTCTAAATGACTCCTTAAAGAAGCCCCTGTTGATCCTTACATGCATTATTTACGTTTTTCTTAATTTTACTAAAGGATGTGATTCCAGAATGATTTGACTGCTATACACAGCACATTAAGTGACGATTTTGCTGCTTCATTGATGTCACATAAAAGGATGGCATTTAACAATGCCTAAAAGGCAATATTAATTGTTGGTAGACGAGGGACAAAATCTCAATTATCATTAACAGCATGACTTCAATCATCCAAATGAGCATTGCTACCATAGACGCTGTCTGCACGATCATTTCCTCCAACAACAACAACATCATTGTAGTGTAAAATAATGTCTTAATTACTTTAAGTTCAATTTTTTCGATACTAAAGTAGGTCTGAGATATATCTCGTAGATATCACCCCATGTTAATACTTTTTTACCGTTTTGTTCGTATTGCTTAATATTCTGCTAACGAAATGCATCTTTATATTTTCATGTCTTCTCTATGTTATGTTTTCACTGTCATCTTTTATGTTTTACTTGTTTCGCTCGTTAGACTGCAGCCATATTGTAACTCAGCCTTCAAGCATTTTAGTCGAAGGAATGATTCCAGTATTTATTATTATTGAGTGAGGGAGCAGTGCATGTCATCAAAGTGACACTGGGGTAAAATATACGAAGCACAATATACCCATCATGGGTACCCATCATGGGTACCCATCATGGGTACCCATCTGATAAGGGTATAGCAGGTAATGCATCACATACATGTGTGCGAGAGGTGGTGATCTCATTTCAAGATAAACAGCACATGACCTAACAGGTGGGAACAGTTAGAATTTTCTTCAGTTTGAGTAGCCCATCCCGCTCAAAAGGTCCCTGAATAAGGGTCGTTTAAGGGTGTTAAACGAAACACCCATGTTTCCAGAGGTGAATTATTCAAACCCCAAAGAATTCCTCTCAACACATGGCTATGATGCTCCCCACTATTTCTGCTCGTGATCAGAGATGCATATATCATCATCCACCAAGGGACATGCTCTACTGGTTAAGGTCAAACAACTGACAAGCAATTCTGTGGTATTGAGCAGAATATTTGCTGTAGTCCATCTTTTATACCAAGACAAAACAATGTACATGATAACACTTCTAATCAGATACCATGAGTACCACATTATTATTATCATTATTATTATTACTAGCTGACCCTGTGCCGTCAAAAATGGTGGCTAATTGTAGTATTTTGTATATAAATAAGATACAAAATAAGGTACATAATAATCACATATACGAACATTCAATATTTCCCTAATACATGCACACATATACACACATATACTCAGATTTGAAATGCTGTGTGATTTTTCTTTTCAGCGTTGAAGGTTCACCATCCCATTTCCATTGCTCACACATTCACATATCTCCCTTCTATATACACACACATATACTCACACAGAGCTGACATACTGATTTTTTCACTCCTTCCTTCTATATTCAACTATCACCCCTTCCTTTCTCATTCATATGTTGTGACGGAGAAAATAGAAGACACAACACGCTCTTTGCCGTTTCCTTTCTCTCATTGCTATTTCTTTCTCTCACTCTTTCATAGACAGGGCTATTATTCTCACTATTTTTCCTTCAAGGAATTACTTTTTTCTCTCCTCTCCCTTCACTTATTCTCTCCTAATCCGTCCTATTTCTACCCTGTGACTTGGGACATATATATATATATATATATATATATATATATATATATATATATATATATATATATATATATATTCAAATATTAAAAAACACTACGTTCCTTATTATTATTAATAATAATAATATTATTATTATTCAGTAGTCTTATTTTTATAACGTGCTTTCACTGCACCACCGAGCGCAGCTCTGTGTGCCTTGGGTATGTGTTGTGGTTTGCTTTGATGCTCTTATGGTTATTGTATTGAAAGTGTTTTACGTAGGATGTGTGATGTGCCTAGTAGTGCTATTTTCTATATGTTAGTCCTCGTGTTTTTGTTATGTATTTGTCTGAATATTTTTTATCATACCTAATACATATGATAGCAATTGTTTCCGTTTGAAGACTCCACATTCGAGTTACCTCTATTTCCAGATCTTTGTATTTTGAAAGTTTCTTCTTCTTCTTCTTCTTCTTCTTCTTCTTCTTCTTCTTCTTCTTATTATTATTATTATTATTATTATTATTATTATTATTATTATTATTATCATTGTTGTTGTTGTTGTTATTATTTAATGCGCCGAGCTGGCAGAATCGTTTGCACGCAGGGCGAAATGCTTAGCAGTATTTCGTCCGTCGCTACGTTCAAATTCCGCCGAGGTCGACTTTGCTTTTCATCCTTTCGAGGTTGATAAAACAAGTACCAGTTGAGTACTGGTGTCAATGTAGTCGACTAATCCCTTCCCCACAACTTTCAGGCCTTGTGCCTATAGTAGAAAGAATTATTATTACTATTATTATTTGAACGCCTGATACTTATCCTGTAGGTCTCTTTTGCCGAATCGTTAATTTACGGAGACTTAAGCACACCAGCACCGGTTGCCAAGCGGTGGGTGGGACAGCAAACACACACACACACACACACACACTACGCAAACACACATATATATATGTATATGCATTTATGTACAACAGGCTGCTTTCATTTTCCGTCTATCATATCCATTCACAAGAAAGCCCGAAGCTATATTAGAAGACACTTGCCCAACACGTTACATAGTGGGACTGAACCCGGAACGATGTGGTTACGAAGCAGACTTATTACCACACAGCTTCTCTTGCATCTATAGGTAACTTTTATTCTAATCATACAACAAATTAACGTTTTTTTTTTTTTCACTCCAATATCAATCTTAACGCATAGGTACACGTCACATAACTAAATTCGATTCAATCTGCTACATCTCTTCCACTGAAATTGTGTTTGTGCATAATCTATTTGCAATTCATAAGAATTTATATGAAACGTGACAGACGTAAATTTGTGGATTAGTTTGGAATTGTATGCATATGAAACCGATTTGAGATGTTTTATCAAGTCGGTTTAATAAAATATAGTGGAGGGTGTAAAGAATATTAAGAAGAAATTCTAAACTATATGCATAAATAAAGATTGGTAGACACGTAAGATGTCGAAGAAGATGCTTGCTGTACACTCTCATAGTGCTTTATCCTGCGTTAAAATCTCTCCGAGGTCAACTTTACTTTTAATCTTTCCGAGGTTGATACAATAAAATACCAGCCTGGTAGTGGTGGGGGGGGGGGGCGATATATTCGAAAGTTATCCCTATCTAAAATACATGGCTCTGTGTCTGAATAAGGAATTAATATATTTTCATAGTTGTGTCGCCAAGGAGATCGCTTTGCAACCAAATCACTTTTGGGTTCCGTCCCCACTGCGCGGCACTTAACGCAGGTGTGTTTTATAATAGCCCAGTGCCGACCAAAGAATTCTGAGCGAATTTAGCAGAGAGCAACTGTGTGGATGCCTGTCGTATATATGAATGTTTGTCATCGTGTTTGTTCCTCCCCACCACACACACACCGCTTGACAAATGGCGCGATGCCTTTTTCCGACGCTCTCAGAATAATA
The DNA here is from genome assembly GCF_046866305.1 of Octopus bimaculoides. Lineage (NCBI taxonomy): Eukaryota > Metazoa > Mollusca > Cephalopoda > Octopoda > Octopodidae > Octopus > Octopus bimaculoides. The sequence continues at coordinate 119,458,319 of NC_142930.1, read as the reverse complement.
ATAATAATAATAATGATACAAAAAAAAAAGAAAAAAAGAATAATAATTGTTTAAAATTTTGCCACATCGACCCCAGTGCTTTACTGTTACTTAATTTATCGACCCCGAAAGGATAAAAGACAAAGTCGACTTCGGCAGAATTTGAACTCAGAACGTGAAGACAGACGAAACACCGTTAAGGATTTCGCACAGCATGATAACGATTCTGCTAGCTCGCTGGGGCCAGCAATTTCGGGAGAGTGGGTAAGCTGGTGCTTGACTGGTACATATTTTATCGACCCCGAAAGAGACGGAATATCGCTAAGCATTTTGTCCGGCCTGCTAACGATTCTTCCGGCTCACCACATTTAAAAACAATCTTTTCTACTGTCAGCACAATGCCTAAAATTCTGAGTGAGGTGGTGGTGGTGGTGGTTGGGGCTAATCGATTGCATTGACACCACGATTCAACTGGTAGTCATTTTAACGACCCCGAAAATGTGAAAGGAATTAACGACCTCAGTGGAATTTGAACTCAGAAAACAACTAGCGGTTTCAAAATTTTGCATATCACCAGCAGTTTTAGTGTTTGGGGAGAGGCGATTTCAATTACACAATTCACAGTACATGACTAATATTTTAATCCCGAAAGGATGCAATGCCGAATTGACTTCCGTGGGATTTGAACACGAAACATGATGAGTCGGAAAAATACTGCGAGGTCATCTAATATGACACTTTTACGATTCTTTGAAGTTTCAGATTTCTTTGAAATGCCATTAAAAGTAAAATCAAAGGGGTCCAATGATAGTAAGTAATTTCTGCATCCGAACGTGCAGTGAGGTCTGTAGGTATGATGTCGTTCATTGATATGTAGTAGGTATTTGAAATCCAGCAGTATGATTTCACATACTCGACATAATGTCCAGGAAATTCAGCAGGAGCCTAACAATGAATTGAGTCTCCAACATACTGTGTTGTTGTGACTACGATAGCAAATAGAACAAGCAGAAAAACTGTCCACAAATGATTGAGCCGATCACCCGATCACCCCACATTACAACAAACTCACAGAAAATTTTGAAGGATTTGGTTGATACCATTCAATTTCAGTAGGTATTTTAATGACCCTCGGTATGTAAAAATTAAATTTGACATCGGTGAGATTTCAGCTCAAATGTAAAGCATTCTTTTCGGACACTTACCATTCTACCAATTGAGCAATCTTAAGAATGATAATAATTTTTGATCTGATTTAGGCACAGGGCTAATAATTTTGAAGGAGGGTGATAGCGGGTACCTCCAAACCTAGAGCTTGACTGTTACATTGTATTATCGACCCGAAAAGGAGGAAATGTAAAGTTGATCTCGACAAATTTTACACTCAGGACAATGAGAGCCGCAGCAATTAATACGCGATATTTTGTCCAAGGTATAATAAATAAAAAAATATTACATGAAATATTCGTCATAAAATTCTTTACCCATAAACAATTACACTAAAATCTCAATTACTCCTCTCAAAACAAAACGAAGCTAATAAATTACTTTTTGTATTTTTATTCTTTCTTTTTTTTCAAAATGTTTGGTCGAGCAAGAGAACCAGCCATTTTAGTATCTTGAAGGATATGGTTGAAATTTTATTTTGGTCTTAAACATACACTTTAAATTTCTTGCAAATGTCCCGTATGTCCAATAATTTAATGTTGAATGCACACAGAAGCTGTCTTTGTGTGTGTGTCCGTGTGTGTTATATAGAAAACTAATGTGGAAGAGGTTACAGCAATGCGGACTTTTCTTATGAATATTTCTTAAGATTAATGTTTTATGACATTTTATGAGGTATACTTCAGTTTTAATTTGTGTGACCACTGCGTTTTAATCAGCTGCGGGCCTATGGTGAAAGATGATATACGAAAAATAAGGATGAAGGTGGACGCGATGATAAAAATGATGATGAGGATGAGGAGGCGGGGGATAATGATGGAGGTGGTGGTGTGGTAGCCGTGGAGGCCAAACTGTGGTGTGTTGTGGTAGTTAATTAGACTCACTGTTTACTAATTGGAGGAACTTTTCTCATAGGTCAACGCAATCTTATTCGAACGAGAGCAATATCATACGCACACATACATACACACATTACCCTACACACATCCGCCAACATGCATACATACATACATTCATACATACGTGTGCATATATACATATATGTGTGTGTGTATATAGATACACACATGAACATACGGTAATCCTTCGACTACCGCGAGTGTTAAGCTCCAACCCCCACCCACGCGATAGGTAAAAATTCGTGAAGTATTAAAAAATTTTTTTTTAATAATTTGTATGCATCTATTTTTTATAGATTCAAAGCAACACCACGGAGGAATCGACATAATCTTAAATAATAAACCGCGATAGGTGAACCACAGTACATATATATATACATATATATATATATATATATATATATATATATATATATATATATATATATATATTCCTTTATTGCTCATAAGGGGCTAAACATAGAGGAGACAAACATAGAGGGGACAAACAAGGGATTAAATCGATTACATCGACCCCAGTGCGTAACTGGTACTTATTTAATCGACCCCGAAAGGATGAAAGGCAAAGTCGACCTCGGTGGAATTTGAATTCAGAACGTAACGGCAGACGGAATAGCGCTAAGCATTTCGCCCGGCGTACTAACGTTTCTGCCAGCTCACGGCCTTATATATATATATATATACACGTGTGTACGAACGTATTTGTGTATAATATGTAAGATATATTATATCAATGTGAGGTTTTCCAATAGGTCAAAGGCCTTCCACCGTCTAAAGGCATTTCCGCAGCTGAGAAATCTCCCATTGCTTTAACATTCAACCACTGGCTTTTGCTGCTCTTGCTGTTGGTGGTGCTAGTGGTAGTTATACTATCAATAGCAGCAAATATACTCTGGTTGGTAACGATTTCTCTTGTGATTGTAAAGCATATGACCACAGCGATTCAAACAGAACTGCTACAAATAGACGACTGGACGAATGATTAAATGCAATCATCATATCGAGTGTTCTGAAAAAAAATGTGCATCATGTTGGTTGCAAAATACAATACTCATGCAATGTATTATTGCAGTGTGTATACTACAGTTTAAAAAATCTCGCGTCTGTTGAAGTCATTAAAAGCGCGGCGGTGGATATGATTAAAGTTAAATTAGTTGCAATCTGACGGCCTTGCACTAATCTCTGATGGTGAATATCCAAGCAAAGTGATAATAATAATTTCAAAATTTGGAATAAGGCCTGTAATTTTAGGAGAGGGGTAATACCATTACATCGACCCAGTGCTTCACTGTTTCTCATTTTTTTCGACGTCGAAAGAATGAAAGACAAAGTCGACCTCGGCGGAATTTGAACTCAGAACGTAAAGATGGGCGAAATGCCGCTAAGCAATTTTCTCGGCGTGCTAACGATTCTTATTTCTGTACTGCCCTCAAAGGGTTACACACAGAGGGGACAGACAAGGACAGACGAACGGATTAAGTCGATTATATCGACCCCAGTGCGTAACTGGTACTTATGCAATCTACCCCCACCCCCGAAAGGATGAAAGGCAAAGTCGACCTCGACGGAATTTGAACTCAGAACGTAAAGAGAGACGAAATACCGCCAAGTATTTCGCCTGGCGTGCTAACGATTCTGCCATCTCGCTGCCTCCAAGCAGTATGATGAAAATGGTGGCGATGTCTAACAGTTCCTTGTGTACTGATTAACATACTAACATATAGCTGCAGTATTGTGAAATTTTAAAAAGCGCCCAGATCACATTTTTATATCCAATTATGTAGCGTACTTAATGTATGCATACTATCGATAGGCCAGTTTTTGCAGTATTTACCTTAAGATTAAATTTCTAATGAATGAACTGTGTGAATTCCATAATAAATAGTTGAACATCATAAGTTTTTCCGCCATTTGGGGTTTTTTTAATACTACTTACTGGCAGGCTAATTCTATGAGATAAAGAAAAAGATAGAAGAAATTATTAAAACAATTTAAGTTGATATTAAGAAATACGTACTGCCTCATATTTACACGGATGAAGATTTCAACTGATAAGGGTGGTTTTATCTGGAGAACACTAATCGTGTAAAAGATAACCAGGAATGAACAAGTAGTCTCCCTGAAATTACACCTAACCATCCCACATAAGGAACACTCTGGATATGTAGTAGGTAAGAATTTGAAAGACATTCTCATAGTTGAAACGTATTGCAGAATTAGAACGCTATAAATCTTTTCGATCACCATACATATAAACTTTTTTATACATACTTACAGGCATACACACGCACGCACACACACATACATACACGTGTATGTGTATGGGGGGCGGCAGGCAGAACGCTTGCGTCGGTTTGTTGTTATTCTTTAGGACGGGGCGTTTCAGTCATCACAATTACCAAGTAATGTGCTAATCGGTTTGACAAGAGATTGTAACCTTACGGGCAGCATAGATTATATTTCCTGATATTCTTAGTGTATCAGTGAGACTTGTGTTGGTAGTTCTTCGGTATCCCTGGTTATCGAATTATAGTTCATGAACATGGTCTCTGGCGACTAAAATAGGAATGGTTGGTTTCCCTATTGATGTATAATATAGGCTTCTCAAGTATGTGCACATTTTCACTGAGGCAGAATTGGAAATTACGAACTACAGGTGAGTAAACAGATGCCCAATCAAGAATTCTTTTGGTGTAAAAGTTTCCAGGTGAAGATGGGGAGGGATAAAGCGTTTACTCTGTCACAACAAATGAAAGTGTAGGTGTATTGTGTGAATCTTACCTTAAAGGTATTTTCCATCATGCTTCAGTAGCATTACGTGATATCATCGTGTTGTGTAAGCGTGGCTTCTCAGAACACTTTTTTATAGGCACGATCATGCCAGAGGGTAATTCTTAGGCATTCTACAGTTACAGTTGCAACTATTATGTGATGACTGTATAAATGGTTCTGTGTATATTGTTAGAATATAACACAGATAATTACGGTAACATCGCTTGTGATCATAAATCTTGTTTGTTTCACTTGACCGAAACTAAACTGGGCACTGACACTAGAGAATGCTTTTAGTAAACAGCAACTGACGCCTAGTTCTTTAAAGAAGGAGAACAACTCATTTTCTCCAATGAAAATTATGGGAGTCACTATTTTGCCATATAATGAGTAATGTCAGAAGTATCTCGCCACACGTCTTTGCTGAAGCACATCAAACTATTTTACCACTTCATAGAAATTGAAACGGAATGTAAGGACGTGTAGGGGGTGAATACAGTATTTTAGAGCGGCAGTAGTAATTGATGAGACAGTTAATTAGTGTTCTCAAAGTGTTCCTTATGGTAGCGAAACATTAAAGGTGGCTTTAGAAACTTTCTTTCAAAACACAAATAGCAACTAAGCTTTCTCTCTTTTCTCCGTTATATATTTATTTATATATTTATTTATTCAATCAGGAATACCGTAATAGAATAATGATAGAAGACACAGCGCTCACCTTTCTTCCTCTTCCTCTTTCCACTTCGTTCTTTCTCTCATTTCTCTCTCTTTACATGCTGTCTTCTACTTTATCTGCAACAATAACATATAATCAAATTAGGCAGAATCGTTATTTTGATAAACACAATAACTATAGATGGTGTCATAATAGAAATTAGAATCAGTGTGTATTGATATATATATATATATATATATATATATATATATATATATATATATATGTGTGTGTGTGTGTGTGTGTGTGTGTGTGTGTGTGTGTCTATATATTCCAAAGGATGGCATACAAATATATTTGACTATGTGTGCATATTTGTGTATGTACATCTATATAATCAGAACACACTAATATATAATACATAAAAACATACATACGTGAACATAAACATGAAACACACCCACAAGTACACATATTCATGCGGAGATTCTCATTTACTTATGATATACGCTCTAATACACGTGTATCATATGAACACATAGTCACATACCCACACACACACATATATATATATATATGAAGACACACGAACTAAAATGAGCATTTCTTTAACAAAAATGCGAAAGCTGTGTTGTATTATTTGGCTAACGTAATATGGACAATGTCGCAATTCACCAAATCTCCGCATAGGGGTATACATAAGCTTCGAGTCTGTCTTTTATTTATACTTCTTGGTAAGGGGTTTTAATTCCAAAATTTTGCACCACATTGCTCCTGTATTCAGTCTTATCCAATTCTCATATCCTACTAGTAGGTTTCTAAGACAACATTGACTGCACATGTGCACAGACACAGAGAGGGACAAGCAAACAAACACACACGAACACACACATACACACAAACAAGGATACACGTGCTCTCACACACATATAAGGATATATATATATATATATATATATATATATATATATATATATATATATATGTATGCAAATGTTTGTGTTCGTATGTGCCATTTCAAAACAAACTTCTCAAAAGCTATATTCATTTTTTGTAAAGTTTCGCTTTGTCATATGTATCTGTATGTGCGTGTATCTCTGTGTGTGTACGTGTGTGCGTGTGTGTGTGCATGTAATGTTTCTATGCATGCACGTATTCCTATATCTGCATGCATGCTGGTGTATCTGCATGTGTGTTTCTCTATAAGTAAAAAATACATTATACAGGTACAAAAGTACACACACAATCGTTTCGAAGTGTACATGATTTATCATCTTTTCACTTCTCTCTCTCTCTCTCTCTCTCTCTCTCTCCCTCTCTCTCTCTCTCTCTCTCTCTCTCTCTATATATATATATATATATATATATATATATATATATATATATGTACATATATATGTATATATAGATGTGTAAGTGCATATATATATATATACATATGCAAGTAGTTGTATATGAGTATATATGGATATACATATTCATGTAAATATACATGCATAATTATATATATATATATATATATATATATATATATATATATATATATATATATTTCGTATGTGTATTTCGTGTGCAAGAATCTTGATGTGGATACGTGTGTTTAAAGAAATACAATTAAACCAAATACACGTAGATGAGGGCCTTACAATTGCCCATGGTTGCATGTGTTGTTCACACATATGATGCGGAATATGAACGTAAATAAATTAATTAAAAAGTCTTGATCTGATCTGATATAAACGAAATTGTTACAAACACGCATATGGACGCACATACTTACATATAAGCACGAACACATAAGTGCGTGCACACATATGAGCGTGCACACTACGAGCTTGCACACACTCACAAGCTCATACCAAACAGTTTCGAAACAACGCCAAAACAACGCCAAAACAACGCCAGATCATACATTCAAAATAAATGGAAGTGGAGAGACAAGTTTTTTTTATTTATTTATGTGTTTTAGCCAGGTGGCTGCGGTCATGCTGGTGCACCACCGTGATTTTCACGTTCCTTGCATGGCTCTTCTCCCCCACCTGACATGGTCCAATCAAGAGTTTTGATGGCACATCTGGTGTATAAGAGAATTTGACACAGCTGCCCTAAGCTGCGTCTCATTACGAGCCATTGGTTCGTCTAGTATCGTGGAGAGGAAAGCGTCAAGTTTTGTCTTGAAGACCTCCGCATCCATGTCTTGCATGTCTCTCAAATGTTTTGGCAGGGCATTGAAGAGCTGAGGTCCTCTGAAACCGAGGCTGCTGCAGTATCTCGTTCTTATGTGAGATGCAGTGGACGGTACCTTTGGCACCATGCAGTGGCGACCCGTGCGGGCATTCCTGTAGTACTTGATACCAAAGTTTGGCACCAGTCCTTCCAGTATTTTCCATATGTATATTATTACATATCTCTCCCGCCTGCGCTCCAGGGAGTAGAGACCTAGTGCCTTCAGTCGCTCCCTGTAGTTCATCTGTTGGACTGTGGCGATCTTTTTTGTATAGTGCCGCTGAATTGCCTCGAGTTCTGCTGTCCGCTTAACACTGTGTGGTGACCACAACTGAGAGCAATAGTCTAGGCGGCTCAGAACAAATGTCTTCCATAGAATCAACATGACTTTTTGATCCCTTGTACGGAAAGTCCTCAGTATCCACCCCGCCAGTTGTCTGCACCTTGCTGTCAACTTGATAATGTGCATGTGA
>NC_142930.1:119400148-119447648 GCF_046866305.1 Octopus bimaculoides | reverse complement strand
ATATATATATATATATATATATATATATATATATATATATATATATATACATATATATATATATATATATATATATATATATATATATATATATATATATACATATATATATATATATATATATATATATATATATATATATATATGTGTGTGTGTGTGTGTGTGTGTATACATATGTATATATATATATATATATATATATATATATATATATATATATATATATATATATATATGTATGTATATATACATATACACACACCCCGACCACATATACATACATATATATATTGCAGTATATGCATTTTATATGAGCGACCGTAAGTATCATATATATAAATATGTTGCCTATGCATTAAAACATATATGGACTTTCCATTTGTACATGATTAAGTAACGCATTCCACATATATGTACGTATCTATCTGTCTATCTATCTATACAAAGACACACATGTATATATATGAGGAGGGGTATGTGCATTATATGGACAGCTAGCAAGAAGATAAAAAGCACCAACTTCAGCATGAGACTCTTTTGGTTTCTGTTAGTAAGCTTTAGCAGAAAATCCCTTGCGATTTTCTTTACAGTATGCATTTATATATACGTGATAAATATATAACGAACAAAAGAAAATAAATTATATCATTGATACCAACATCAATGAATAATATCTCTTTCCTTGTGTGTAGTTATATACATTCCGAGTAAATGTTCATACATTTTTAGATTTATTCCAGAGATGCGCAAAAAAACGTCCAGCCCAAATCTTGTTATGCTTCGCTGTGTGGAAAATCATTTTGATGGTCAAGACCAATTCTAGTGTTGTATGTGCTTGTATGCAGTATATGCTGTATACGAGGGTGTGCAGAAAAGTTCTTTACTTTGGGTAAAACAATTTACAGGAAGATCGGTTAATTATGATTTTATTAAACATATTCCACTCTCAGGTTCACACACTTATTGCAGCGATCAGTCAGATTTTGCTATGCCCTGGAAAAGAACTCGTAAAGTTAGGCTTCCAATGAGGCCTTTCGCGGCACCCTTAAAGCCAGGAACTTTTCAGCACCTCCCCGTATGTGGAGGCTCATGGATTTATCATTAGAGTGTCAGACTCATAATCGTAAGACTGTGGTTTCGAATCATGGATAGCATGACGCATTGTGTTCTTCAGCAAAACACTTCATTTCACTTTTCTCAAGCTCAGTCAGTTGGTGAAAATAAGTAATCTTGCAACTTTAGTGATCATAGGTATCGGAATGGAGGCTGCTTCGATGTTGCCTATATATATGTGTTCGTGTGTGTGTGTGTGTGTGCGTGGTGTACGTTCATGCATGAGAAGCGGGTGTATGTTGCTTCGTATATGTCTGCATTAGTTGAATATATTCTGATACGTATATGTAATTTGTGAGTATGTTACTAAGCGTTTATGTGTGTGTGTATGTGTGTGTATATGGTCGTGTGCACGTGCATATGCTTGTATGTGTGCTAGCGCTCGTGCGTGTGTGCATGCACGCGCAATATAATGCAAGCATTCTGGACATAGCTGGATGTTTTGTTGCCATAGGGAAATGTGTTATATTCAAATCTTAATTTGACCACTGAATCAAGTTCATTGTGAAGTCCATTGGAAGCAACAGGCAAATAAAGGCGGTTAACAAAACAGAACAACACAATGTCTCTCTAATGACTGTTATTATGGAAGCGGGGTGGGGTTGAATTGTAAAAATCTGTAGGGCATCGGAAATATTTGTCGATGGATCTTCCTGTTCTGCGTTCAAATCACAACCAATTTTATCTTTTATTTTCCCATTGTGAGATCGATGAAATGAGGTAACAGTGAGTTTCTGGTATCAGTATAAATGCTGGTTCCCCCCCCCCTCAAATGCGTGACCTTGTATCTGTGTTAGAACACAATATTATTCCGAACAGTGAACGGCTATAGGACATCTAAGAATTACCAGATAATTTATATCTCATTACGTTCTTCTAACATAACATCGATTGTTTTTTATAATCGACAGTGTTATTCAAGCTACAAGTATTGTAACCTGAGAAAACTCCACACGTTCGCTTCTCGCATCAGAAATAGTAGTCGCATCTACCTCAAATCAATTACAACTGTCTGGTTAAAACAAAAAGGGTCTTAGCTTGAATATATTTACATATAAATTAGTTCAATTAGGTTTTAACTAGCTTCAAACAATAGTATAAACAGTAATAAGAAACATTACCAGCTTAGGCAAAATAAATTCTTTCGCATAGCGAAATAGGATACATCGATTGTACCCTAATTTCAATCAGGAAATGGTGTAAAAAAACGTCCATTTTGAATTGGTTGTGCATGTGAAGTAGATACATATATACCTATCATGAAATATAAATCATGTCATTCAGAGCGGTGGTAAAAATATAAGCTCTTTGATAAAGTATGTAATAGTATGGTTTAAATCGTCATTGCAATTTTATTAAACACTTTTGATATAAAATTACTATTTCGCGTACTAAACAACACACAGCTTTAAACAGGTATATATTTTAAAAATTCTTTTCCTTGTTTCAGTTATTTGACTGCAGCCATGCTGGAACACCACTTTTAGTCGAACAAATCGATCCCAGGACTTATAGTTTGTAAGCCTAGTTCTTATTCTATCGGTCTCTTATGCCGAACCGCTATGTTACAGGGACATAAACAAATCAACATCGTTTGTCAAGCGATGGTGGGGGAACAAACACAGATACAGACACGCACACACACACACCCACATGTAAACGAAGGGGCTTCTTTCCGTTTCCGTCTACCAAATCCACTCACAATGCTGTGGTCGGCCACTTGCCCAAGGTTCCACACTGAGAGATTGAACTCGGAATAACGTAGTTGGGAAGCAAGCTTCTCACCACACAACCACGCCTACACATAGTCATGTTCGTTTGTCTGTTTATTTAAACGATTCTGAAAGTAGTTACAGAAAAGATCGATTGTCGATATTTGCTGTAATATTTTGCTGTAAGGCGATGGAGAAAATTCTGAGTTATGTGTCAAATACTATAGTTTCAATTAAGGACACATTATTAACGAGAAGGCATTCGTATGGTGGTTGTACACACATATACACACAAACACACACACACATATACATGCACACATACGCAACATACATGCGCGCGCCACACGTACATGTTCATACATCATCTGGTGATGCACCTGGAAATACCACTGTTGATGTGTACAGGTGCATCACGGGATGATATATAGATTAAACTATGTGTGTGCGTGTGTGTTTGCGTGCGTGTGACGTGTGTTGGAGAGAGAAAGAGAGAGAGAGTGTGTGTGAGAGAGAGGGCGACAGCAAAATAAGCTCGCTGTAGATAGCAAAGAATAGAGCTCAAATGAATATGAACTTAAATGCTAACATCCTCGTTATAAGAGTGTGGGTGTGTATGTATGTATGTATGTAGGTATATATACATACATACACACACACGCGCACACACACACTCACACACACACACTCACACACACACATACACACACACACACACACACACACACACACACACACACACACACACACACACATATATATATATATAATAATAATAAGGGCATTACTACACGGTAATGCCTCACGGTATGAGGAAGTCTTAAGTCAAAGCTACCGTAATATCTATTTATATTTATAATGGTACTTTTGAATTTAAGAGTCCCTCAAAGCGTGAGGCATTTACGTGTAGAAATGCCCTTAATATAATAAATATAAATATGCTTGATAAATTCTTATAAAGATTTTATCCTATATTAAAATATTATATATATATATATATATATATATATATATATATATAACGTGAGAAAGTTAGGGGTTGGGGGTTCAACCCACTAAGGGATAGTATATATCCAGTATACTGCTAGGAGGGTACCCAATTATGGCTACACTAGTGCTATACTAAGTGCAATCAATGGGAGCGGGTAAAAGTGGAGGTTTTACCCAACATTAGTAAAAAAATTAGAAAATGGAGGATAATATGCTGAACCGAACTACTTGCAGACGGTGTATCCCGTTGAATTCATTAATTTAATTCATAGCAAAAGTGACAAAAAGAAGAAAGAAAAAGAAAGAAAGAACCAAAGGACAGGTGTCTGTGGCAGACTATGTTATTTTGCCAACCTGGTTTACATATAGAAGTACAAAGTACATAAGGAATTAAAGGATGAACAGAAGTTTAATCTTACAGCTGTTCCGGCCTAGTTTTAGCAAGCCCCATTCTATCCGAATATTCCTTTCAGGAGTGATTATCGGATGACATTTTGAAATGGAGTTACATGCCCGAACCGCTAGGCCACTTCAGAGATTCAGAAAGGGTTTCATACAAATGTAGAGCAAGAGGTAAAAACAGAGGTGTGGTAGAGACCAGAAGAAAAACAACAGCAAAAATAAGATAGAAATAAAAATAAAAAATAGAATTAAAATCAAAATCAAAATAAGGGTACAGCAGGAAAATAATAATAATAATAATAATAATAATAATAATAATAATAATAATAATAATAATAAAGAATACATAAATGAAAAATGAAGGTATAGGTAACCCTAACCCATCCCCCCCCACACACACGCGTTAGTAGAATTAAGAGATGTGTGGCTGCGCGCATACATGTGTATATACATACACGCACGCATGAGCGTGAGTACGGGGAGATATACATAGCACGCGTGTGTGTGTGGGGGGGGGGTGCGCAGGCACGCTAGCATCTTGACCGGCCAGTGGCTATCCAACCGTAGCTAAGCGTAGGCAGTTTAAAACAATAGCTGCCCAATTGGAAGGAGGGAAGTTAACGGTAGTAATTAACCTTCCCCCATTAGCAGCAGAATGGTAGACCCGTTGGAAGAAGCAACAGGATATCTTACACCGCTAAGTTTGAAAGTTTGGCATCTTGTTGTTGCTGTTGTTGTTGTCACCATCATCGTCACCATCACTGTTATTGCTACTAGAACATTAATAACTTGTATAAAATGAACTTCTACATAGAACTTTCCAATATATATAGAAATGACACACACACACTCAACAAAACTTCCTTTTTAAAAAACACTTACAGCTTTCTAGATGCGGCTAATAGCGCTGATGACACAAACAACGTATGTGGTGGAATGTTTGCTTATAAAAACTTGTATATGCACACATTGGAATAAGGGGACATCCGAGTAAGGTTGTGCACACGAACCCACACATATATGTATGCATTGGAGTGTCTATAGCTACCTATTTATAATGTTTGTAGGCTCTTTGTGTGCCTTGTATTTTTAAGGGTTTTTTGACATATACCTTTTTATATTTTTGCATGTCCCACATGCTATACCTTCATTTTTCATTTATGTATTCTTTATCATTATTATTATTATTATTATTTTCCTGTTGTACCCTTATTTTTATTTTGATTTTGATTTTAATTCTATTTTTTATTTTTATTTCTATCTTATTTTTGCTGTTGTTTTTCTTCTGGTCTCTACCACACCTCTGTTTTTACTTCTTGCTCTACATTTGTATGAAACCCTTTGTGAATCTCTGAAGAGGCCTAGTGGTTCGGGTATGTAACCCCATTTCAAAATGTCATCCGATAATCACTCCGGAAAGGAATATTCTGATAGAATGGGGCTTGCTAAAACTAGGCCGAAACAGCTGTAAGATTAAACTTCTGTTCATCCTCTAATTCCTTATGTACTTTGTACTTCTATATGTAAACCAGGTTGGCAAAATAACATAGTCTGGCATAGACACCTGTGCTTTGGTTCTTTCTTTCTTTTTCTTTCTTTTCTTTTTTTCACTATTGCTATGAATTAGATTAATGAATTCAACGGGATACACCGTCTGCAAGTAGTTGGGATCAGCATATTATCCTCCATTTTCTAATTGTTATATATATATATATATATTGTTATATATATATTGTTATATATATATATTGTTATATATATATATATATATATATATATATATATATTGTTATATATATATATATATATATCGTTATATAAGTAGCTTCAGTCCCACTGCGTGGTATTTTGAGTGTGTTCTAATATAGTCTTGGACCGACCAAAACTTTGAAGAGGGAAACTGAAAGAAGCCCGTCGTGTATATATATATATATATATATATATATATATATATATATATATACAGTATAATCTGTTGTACTGCATGCAGATATATATCTCAAGTCTATGTCTATCTATCGTAGTAAGTCTCTATATAAATCATTGAATATAGATGTACAAAAGTATGAGGATGTGTGTGAGTATGTACGTGTACATACATAATTACCTTAATATTTACGAAAGGTACCTGTCGAGAAGTGATATACATTATCTTAATCATCAATATATACGACATATTTGCCAATGACAACTATATATTAGTACATATATTCAAAAAGAAAATAGTATATATATATATATATATATATATTAGAGAGAGAGAGAGAGAGAGATAGAGAGAGAGAAACAACTTGTTTTAAATTACTGAACGGGAGATATGCAGTAGCAATACATGATAGTAATGTTTATGTGCCAACAGAATGTGGCACTGCTATAAAGGACGATGTTACTGTTGTTTAAGTACAAGGAAAACATCTTTTCCGGCTGTATATCGACACACGGTTTGTGTCCGTGTAGCATTTGCCAGGAATGACATCCCTTGCAAGTGCCACACGGACACAAACTGTGTGTCGATAACTAGCTGGGAAAGATGTTTTCCTGGGGCTAAAACAACAGTAAATTCGTCCTTTATAGGACTGCCACATCCTGTCGCCATAAAGAAACTATCCGGTAGTGTTACTGTATATCTCTCGCTCAGAGATCGAAAACACGTTGTTTTTGTTTTTCTCTATACGAGATTAGCGAACGTGTTGCATAAAAAAAATATAGTATTTGCAAGTGAAGAGAGCTTTCGTCACTAGCTTTTAGTTGTCTCGGTCTGAGGACAGATAACATCCAAAAACCTAGGTCTGTAAATATAATATAAGGCTAAAGATGGGATCGATGACCTCCTTGCAAATGAGTCCGGTGTGCTGATGTTTCTGCCAGCTAACCGTGTTAGAATCAAATGATATTAATAATAAAATAATAAACCACTAGAGAGCGGGACTCAGGTTTTCCTATCAATGAGATGTGTTCTTGAATTGGTTTTTTTACAAAATGTCATTTCCCATTTGTTCACTTATGAGGTTTGTGTCCCGCCTTTCATCAAAATACACAGCGGAAAATGGTTTATGTCGCCTTCCTTTCCTGCTGCGAGGATTTACGTTTTCTGGATCGTTCTCACCTTATCTTTGATCTGTCTATAACGAAAGAACATTCCCTAGATGTACCTGCCGTTAAGTCGCTGATGATCGAATTTGTAGGAAGAACAGCAGCACGGTCTGACACAGCGGTGCGGTCACAGGTAGGAGGTATTTCTGGGAATTTCATTCGTTTTATTGGTGTTATTGAACTTACGTTCTGGCTGACGTCTTTTCGTTTCATGGAAAATGGAATTGGAAAAACTTCATTTTAACCTGATGATCCCTTTCCAGATTCACTCCTTGATCAGAACGTTATCAAATCAGAATGCTTTCCTGACTCAGAAAGGTGACTGTGATCTGTGATTTCTAATCAACCACTGAAATTTCTGTTTTGATACTGCTTGATCTATCCCGTCAATGATCATTTTTCGATTTGTCCGTTGATCCTGTAAAAAATCTTGTTCTTTCTGTGGTACTTTTTTGTCTCTACTACAACTTCAGTTTTTAAAGGAATTGCACTTACAACAGGACATGTCAAATAAACCTTTTCTTGCGTTGTTCTTAAACACATTACACTTTGTTTAAAATGATGGCACGTTTTTTTCTGTTTTACACAGATTTTAGCAATGCTTGGCATTTTAGATAGAAGTTTAAGGTTTTCGGTTTACCAAAGAAGAATTATCTTTTCTGCTACAATCTTGACAATTTGCTTAATTGAAGCATCTTTCTTAACTACATTCTTTTCTTTTTCTTATTCAAATAAAACACATTTTAGTACGTCCTTGGAAATTGGCAAAACTCGCTCGCAAAGATCACATGGAGTACCAAATGCTGGATATTCAATATCATGACGTGTTATTGGCTTATGAGTCATCACTAAATGTAAACAACACGAAATTTAACACGATCGTTAATTTTAATACAATGGCCTAAAGTCAAGGTACAAAGCAGAAAACTTCACACATGTACAACGTACGTCCACACACTACCATTGCAGCAGCACTGGGGAGAAGTTCACACTCCTATTCTCTTTATTGTCAATGCAGAACCTCAAGATATTAGTCAATTGTATTGAAACTTGGTATGAAAACACTTAAGGATAATATATTTACTGTTTTGTGATCTGCTGTGTAAAAATATGTATTCCTTACAACTTATAATCCACGAAATCCAAAATTTGACTAAAAATGGCAATTTAAAAAAGCTTCAATAACGTCTCAATATTTAACCGCAAAGTTCTTTATACATCTTCCTTTCAAACCTAATTCACAACAAAATAATCGATTCTTGGCAGCCTAACATATATGTATACAAAATTACAAAATATACGTGGTTATGTGTGTGAAGAAAGGATATGAGAGACTGTGAAGTTGTACTGATTATTCCGGAGCGAATTCCATCCTGAAGCTTCTTTTAAATATAAATATATTTGAGAATATTTTTTTTATCCTTTAAATTGATATACTTTGGTTGATTACATAAGATGTCAATTTTATCACGACAAAAACTACTTACAGCTATAGAATATGAAGCAGTAATTGACTGCAATATGTAATTTTACGGAGGAAAGATTTGCGAATTGAACAATTTCCATAAATACTCTTTTCTACTCTAGGCAAAAAAAAAGTTTAGTGGGGAGGGGGCCAGTCGATTACATCGACCTCAGTACGCAACTGGTACTTAATTTATCGATCCTGAAAGGATGAAAGGCAAAGTCGACCTCGGCGGAATTTGAGATCAGAACGTAAAGACAGACGAAATACCGCTAAGAATGTCGTCCGGTGTGCTAATGTTTCTGCCAGCTAACCGTGTTAGAATCAAATGATATTAATAATCAAATAATAAACCACTAGTTCCATAATTTGAAATTACCAAGAAGAATCAGTAATGTACAGGGCTAGAGTAACATCTATACATGTCTATATTGCTTTCAATTTTTGCACAAGACCAGCAATTTTAGGAATTGAGGTAAGTCGATAACATTATCTTCCACGGCTCAAATGGTACTTCTTTTATCGACTCCAAAAAGATAAACGTAGACCCCCAGCTGAATTTGAACTCAGACCGCAAAGACAGGTGAAATATTTCTATGTGGCTATATTAAAAACTATAAGTAACACTCCAAAATCTCAATATCTATGAAACAAACTTAAATTTCAAAGATAATACCTTGATCATTTTTATTCGAAATGTAGTGGCACCATGTTAGCTTCAAAGTTTGGCTCAAGACCAGTAATTTTAGTGCTAACAATTCTGTCAGCTCGTCGCCGTATAAACCAGCACTACGTTGAATGTGCATATACCTTGGTAGAAGAGTCAACATATGTATCATTTAATTGAGCTAGCGAAAGAGAGCCAAACTAGAAACTCTAGTTATACAAGATGGTATAAAAAAAGTTCGGGGACTAGTTATGTTTAGAAAAAAATGTCTAAGCGGTATTAAAACAGTGACACGTCAGCTACATTTTTATCTTCGACAAGAGATGGAAATAGGGTGGGGGTGGAGGCGATATCGTGTTGATTTTAGTCAGAAACTCACGACTGAGGAGAGCTCGTTGTCGCAAAGGATCCAGTTGTTCGCTCTCCACAGATCCAGTGGTACTCGCTTGCCATTAGTGATGGTATTTTGATAATACTATCACTCTTATTTACTTATAAATAATTTTATGTATTTCGTTTGTTTAAACGTGTTTGGCCACTTCAAACGAATTTGCAGGCATTGTGGGGACAAATTTTAGTGGTCGTTAACTACAGATTTTGATTGAGGAGAATCAAGCACCGGTTGGAGCTAAATTCGAAATCTAAGTATCAAAATTAACCAGAATTGCTTTTACTGAACTTAGCAGAGGTTAGACGGTTTTGTTTTTCACTAGAATTTTTTGCTACAATGCCTGTATTTATTTTGTTACTATTCCTTGTCATAGAAGTAATTTTTACTTCTATTTTTAGCGCTGCAGGTACTCATGTATACCCTTGTATATTATATATATATATATATATGCAAACATATGTATATATAAAGCATATATGTACAAGTACAAGTACACACACACACACACACACACACACACACACACACACACACACACACACACACACACACACACACACACACACACACACACACACTTGCTTATTGAAAACAAACCGAATAAAGAATGATGGAGTCAAATCGAGTCAATTAAGCACAATAATTGATGGATGTTAGTAAACAACTGACTGCAAAGGGTGCGCACACTTTTTACTTCGTTGGAAGATACCCAAGCTGTAAAGTAAAAGCAGTATTACCTGTCAATGTATAATTGCCGCTCTGTCACTTAAAGAAGTATAATGGAAGAGAAATCATGAAAGTAGGAATGGTTGCTTGTGTAGATATGTCAGCATTTTTTGTTTAGTAAACAACAAAGAATTTATATTAGTTTTGATGGCTGTTTAAATATTTACTTTTAGAGTTGTTGAGAAATATTTTGAATACACTGATACCGTTTCACTTTTTTACTATGAAACGTAATTTTTTAAAATTTATTTTAGATTTCTTTTTCTTTTATTGTTTACTTGTTTCAATCACCTAACTGTAGTCATACTGGAGCACTGCCTTAAAGTTTTATAGACAAATAGGCTTCAGAACTACTTTTAAGTCTGGAACTAGTTTTATTGTTCCCATATGTATATCCTCTTAGTTAAGGAGACGAAAACAAATCTACACTGGTTGTTAAATAGCGACGGGAGAACAGACCCGAAGGCACACAAACACACACTCACTCAGACATATGTATATATATATATATATATGTATATATATATATATATATATAGATAGATAGATAGATAGATATCTTTGTGGCCAGACTATAGATTTCACTGTTTTTTAAGACATGAAAGATTTGCTGGATTGTGTTCGAGATATGGATAATACATTGAAATATTTTATGACCGATTGGGGGAGGGGGTAAAATGTGGATTTGGAGGTGGATTTTGATAAAATACATTATTATAAAACAGAAAAAACACTGACCTCTGTATGGGCCATCGAAATATAATATCGTTAACGCTAATAAAATTTAAAGATGTAAATTATAACTGATAATGTGTATCTCAGTTAAAAATGAAATTAAAACTTCCGAAAGTTATAATTGAATTTAAGATTTAAGTATTTTTTATGAAAGTGAATATTTAAATGTAATAATTTAGTATGATACTGTTAAGAAATTGATTAGTTGAAACTTTACAAATTTGAAAAATTTGATTAATTTGTATCAGTAGTGTTGTTAATTAATTTGTATAAAGTGAAATTAGTTGTATAAAGTAATCCAATGGTTAGTAAATTCAAGAAGTTAATATGGAAGAGAGGTGTTAAAGTGAAATATTTACAATGAAAAATGAAAAATAAAACAATATAGAAATGAAAAAATATATTACAAAATATTGAAAAGTCTCCTTCAAAGACAAATACAAGTAAATCGCTTTAAAGTAGTAAAAATTGTGGTTAGTAAATTTAACAAGTTAATATGGAAGAGAGGTGTTGTTATATCGCACGTACGGATGACGTCTCCTCAACTCTCAATTCCGATCCACTCGACTCTTCTCTACCTAACTCGCCGTCTAGTCTACCAACAGCTCTTTCGCTCGACGCTTTTCGTCTAGCTATTTATACGTATTGGACTAGCCTACTTATCGCCTGGGGACGTCCACACAACAGGTGTCAAAGTGAAATATTAACAATGAAAAATAAAACAATATACAAATGAAAAAATATATTACAAAATATTGAGAAGTCTCCTTTAGGGAGAAATACGAGTAAAGCGCTTTAAAGTAGTAAAAATTGAATTAATCACAAAATTGAAAGCGAACTTTTAACAATGCGGCAAGGGAAACTAGCGCAACCTTTATGTATTTCAAGCTCAAAGGTTCAGCATTAGAAGAATACGGTTAAGAAATGTGAGTTTATGTAAATCCTACCATTTTGATTACCAAATGGGCAGTGACCCCTCACTTTGTTAGGCGAATGCCATACAGCAGCAGCCTCTCGAAATTGATGTTGTCGATGGCCATAGAGATCGCAGTTCGTGCGGTAGTAGACGGCAAGCTATAGTTTGACAGTACCAAGAATGCCACTAATTTACAGCTTAGCCATCTATCAAAATTGCAGGAACGGCAAAACCTCAAATTTTTAAACATGTTACTTGTGATGACGGACTTTTGAACCTGGAAGATATATAAGGTTTACTCAACTTCTCTTTTCGCATTGTTAAAAGTTCTCCCTCGCTTTTTGTTATTTTCTTTACGTGTTACAATGCTTTAAGCCAGTGGTTCCCAAAGCGGGCGGTATTGCCCCCTGGGGTGGTGGAAAGATCCAGGGTCGGGGCGTTGAAGAAAATTGGGATGATAATAGGGTGGCCAAAATGGGGTGATAGATGTAGAAAAAATATTAATAGGTTTAAGTTTTATTTCTGAAACATAGTTGTTTTGAATTTACAGCAGAAAGTGGTCGATATTTGTAGTGGAAATGGTGAAGGGGGCTCTTGGAAAGTGGCCTGGGTACCAAGGGGGCAGCAGCCTGAAACTCTCGAGAACCACTGCTTCATAAAGGTCTTATAAAAGAACCACTGCTTTATAAAGCTCTTATAAAAACCTATACGGCCAAAAAGTCAGTTATACGGAAATTCGGTTGTCCTCTTACAAATCTACCGCCTTATACAGAGTTTCAGCCAACGCAAATCATCCTTTTTTTCCCCCATTAACAACTCAGATCAATTTTGACAAAGTTATAATGAGAACACTGTCTTCTAAATGCACAACGTATGACTGGTCTATGAGAAATTAGCCCCGCAAAATAGCCGTGAGAGTTATCATGACATAGATTACAATTCGCAAGAAATGTTCTAACAACACACTCAATGGTTGTTATACGCAACATAGATAATAATTCATGTTGCCATGTGATATTTCTGAAGCGCTATTATGGTATTATGATATACATGGGGTGGAAATTTAAGTAGGAAAAGCAGCATTTCTGGAAAATATGTTTAATAACAATATTCTTTTCTACTCTTGGTACAAGGCCCGAAACTTTGGGGGAGGACGCTAGTCGCATCTGGTATTTAATTACTGACCCCGAAAGGATGTAAAGCAAAGTCAACCTCAGCGGAATTTTCATTTAGTAACAATATTAGAAATACTTTGTGTGTATATGCGAATATATATATATAAATGTGGGAGTATCAATATATATGTGTGTGTGTGTGTGTGTGTGTGTGTGTGTGTATATATGTATTGATGTATGTATCTATGTATATGAATGTGTGTTCCAGATAGAGACAGATAGACAGACAGACAGAATGTATAATCAATGGTCTCCTATGCGCTCAATTTTAGTTTATCTGTCTATCTATCTATATACATCAGGTGTGTGTGTATGTATGTATGTATGTATGTGTATATATATATATATATATATATATTTACACCACCTGTCCTCGTCTGTTGTTATTTTTTGTATATTCTCCCATATATATATATATATATATATATATATATATATATATATATATATATATATATATATATGCATATATATATATGCATATATATATATATATACGTATATACATATATATATATATATATATATATATATATATATATATATATATATATATATATATATATATATATATATATATATATATATATATATATATAAACAAATAGTAAATGAGTATATGCATATATACGTACAGGTATGTACATACCGACATCCACCTGTATGTATAGGTGCATATTTGGGTACAGGACATTGCAAACAAAACGTAGACGAGAAAACACAAGCCACATACAGAACATTCTTCTTCATCAGCTACCCCCGTTTTAACACCGGCGTTTCGAAGAGCTGGGCAGGATGCATCGTTAAAACGGCTCTTCCCATGGACCGCAAATTAAATTTGTATACACAAATTAAACCTTGCCATGGAGGAATGTAGTGGCGGACAAAAAACAAGGCAGGAAAACAAACAGAAAAGCCTTTACGGCCAGACGAGAAAAATTATGTGTGTATGAACGCTGTTAGGCACGAACTTGAAAGTAGGGACGAAGTAAGTTCACGTGTTTGCTCGGCGATAGCCAAGGAAGAAAAGGATTATTGACCGGAAGAATGTGACCATGCCGGTGTAAGGGGAAGAGAGAGAGAGTGGTAGAGGGAGAAACAAAGGGAGGAAGTAGAAGAATAGGTGAGCATCGAGAGGAAAAGAGAAAGAGAGGAAGTACGAGGGGAAAAAAGAGATACGTAGTAGTAACAGAGGAAGAACGAGAGCGGTAAAGCGAGATACGTAGTAGTAAAGAGGAAGAACGAGAGCGGGGGTAAATGATAGAGGAAGAGAAAGAGAAAGAGATAGGGTAGCGTCGGAAAATATAAAGTTGCGATAACTACTTACAAATTGGTGACGCTGCGTTCAGTCATGTAAAAACAAATAGTAAACGAGTATATGCATATATACGTACAGGTATGTGCATACCGACATCCATACAAATATATATATACGTACATATATATGTATATATATATGTGTGTGTATATACATATATATATATATATATATATATATATATATAAATATATATATATATATGTCTGTGTGTATAAAATATATATACATATATTGGAAGGGAGGGGGAAGAGCGAGTAAAATCTTATATATTAACAGAGATATCGTTCATTTATTTCTTTGAGTTTTAGTTTTTTTTCGTCTTTTTGCTGTATCAATTTCCAAGTAGTCTACAAATGATTGGTTCCTTTGTGTCTGAATATATTAATGCCAATTCGTATATGGGAAACTTGTCTAACTACTAACAAGTCTTACTTATTTTTGCTATAAAATGTCCAGACATTTGAAATATGACCATCAAGACATATGTCTGAACTAGAATAGATGAGAAACAAATCTACTTTACGCCTGCGTGAATGTCTATCTACACACACTCACGCGCATTCACACAATATGTAATGTTTGTATACATGTGTATCCATGCACTCACACACACACACGTACAAATACATGCACACACATGTATGTACATATGATATATATATATGTGTGTGTGTGTGTGTGTAAATATATATGTATGTATATATATATATATGTCTGTGCGTATATATATATATATATATATATATATATATATATATATAGTATGTACATATTTTGTACGTATGTATATATATATAAATATATATTTCTGTGTGTGTGTTTATACGTGTGTGTGTATGTATAAACGTACGCATGTATCGAAATATAAGCACTTACAGTTTTTATACAACATTCGCCACACATTACGAATACCCTTATTTCCTTTCGGTCAAGAATCTGCTTACCTTTTAGCTGATTGATCACAAAGTGCGGGGGAAGGGAATTAAATACACGGTGTCAGTCGATCTAATTGTGGCAGTAGAGGATATCAATGTAGTTATTTGATAGTTTGCATTCGAAATCTGTCAGCAGAAAGCAAACTCGTTATCGATTGAATCTATATTTAGAAGTACTGTCTCTTATATTCTCACAACTTATCTTCCTGCTAGCCTGAGTACATGCATTCTTATACGTGCTTCTTATACATATGGGCATCCATATAATCATACATACATACATACAAGCATATATACATAGGTATATGTATATTATCACACATAGAGTTTTATATGTGAGTCTATCTATCTGTCTATATATATATATATATATATATATATATATATATATATATATATATATATATATATATATATGCATGTGTGTGTGTGAGCTCCTTTCCAGTGTTCAAGCAAATCCATTGCTAGAAAGAATCACACACACGCACACACACACACACACACACACACACACTCACACACACACACACACACACACACACACACATATATATATATATATATACATATATATATATATATATATATATATATATATATATATATATATATATATATATATATATATATATATATATATATATATATATATATACATTATAATGGAATAATTACTATGAAGCATTGTGTAGAATATATTGTATAAAAGATCCTAGTTAAAGTCTTGACAATGCGAAGCAAATACTAGGTAAATCACAAGAAAACAAATATGTGATTTAATGTAGACCTACCTCGTATTCAATATTTCGAGGCTATGAGCCCAGTTTCAAGAATTAACGAATGTTGCCGACGAGCATGTGTTTGAGAGTGTGAGTGGTTGACATGCGCGGAAAGGTGTTGCTATAGCAACCGTCCTAGCTTCCTGTAACTCTTTTCTGTTGTTGATCTTAGGTTTCTTTTAGTCTATGAGGATGGCCTCAGAGATTCTAAGGTTGCCCCTGTTCCGCTGTATTGCATTGATGTGCACTGTGTATATATAATTACATTCATACATACAAACACATAAATGAATGTATGTGTGGTTTCGAATCCCGCTTTGCAAACGCATAGTTTCGAGTTCGGTCCCTCGCGTTCAATCCCTCTGCCTTGGACAAGTGTCTTCTGCAATAACCCCGGGTTGACCCATACATGTTGAGTGAATTCGGTATAAGAAAACTGTGTGGAAACCCGTCGCATATATATATGTGTGTCTTCGTCTTAGTATTCGAGTTTTCACTCCACTATGTGGCAACCAATTTTGATATATTTATCTGTAAGCTAGCGGTTTAGCCAAAGGGTTCGATAGAATAACTTCCAGAGTTAAAAACATAAGCACTGTAATCGATTTGGTCAAATAAACCCAATAAGATTGTGCCTCAGCTCTGTATTTCAATGATTGAAGCAGATAAAATATTGGATATTCTCAGCAGGATGCTGGGAAGAGCTTATTTCAAATGATGGCTCAACTCTCGTATTATCATGTAGTATGTAAATATGTATCGTTAACAAGTTACCAACTTTGCCATCAGGATAAAGGAACAAATACTGCAACAGCTTGGGTTTCAAGGGCTCACAGCTCTTCAAAACCCTCCCCCAAATCCTCATAGACCTTCATGGGGTGGATACAGGTGTCTTCAAGATAAAACTGGATCGCCTCCTGTCAAGTGTTCTAGATGAGCCTACTTCGCGGCAAGAAATGCAGATGACGGTAGCATCACCGAACTCATTCATTCACCATATGGCACATATCAGAAGAGGTTTCAAGTAGAAAAGTGTATTAATTCTAATGACGGTGTCCCACGATGGTCGCACCTCTCGAGCTAAAACTAGTGAAGAAAAGAAAAACGAGACGAATGGAGAGGTTTCTCCGTTACACAGCAGCAAGGCCTAGATGATAACTGGAATCACATTTTCAAGGGTCATATTGTGACCTATATGCGGAGATGTCCGATACATCAAATATTTGGATACGTTATTCAGCACATATAGTTTGTGTATGTGTGAAAGCATTGATAAGTAAATACATACATACTAAAGATATTACACACATAATCAGTAAGTTTTCCACTAACCTACTCATACTTTTTAACAATGACCATATGGCCAATCCATAAACACACACACACACACACTCTCTCTCTCTCTCTCTCTCTCTCTCTCTCTCTCTCTCTCTCTCTCTCTCTCTCTCGCACACATGCAAACGACGAAAATGACAGCGAGTCCTGTGTTTCCTATAGTTAACACACGACGCTTCATTCATAGCTTTTTAACTCATTAATTTATTCGTGAATTTATTTATCATTAGTTTTCATTACTTTATGCTCTCTCTCTCTCTCTCTCTCTCTCTCTCTCTCTCTCTCTCTCTCTCTCTCTCTCTCTCCCTCATGCATACAAACACACACACACACACATTACGCGTGCGGCACTCTGGAATTTGACATCACTAATTCACCAAAACTATCACATCAAACCATAATTAACCATTCACATGCAAACGTGCATGCAAGCATTACACACACTCACGCACTCTCAGCACGCACGCACGTACTATATGTGACACCCAATATGTCGAATTACCTAGTGTCTGCGAAACTTGTACGCATGCGCTCACAGTACAACTCTTGAAAGATCTGAACCCAGGTCACTATCTGCTACTATTGAATTTAAGTGTATTACTATTCGTGAATATGTACCGTTTTTGATGGTATAAAAAAGACACGGGTATACAAAACGCGACCCAAATTCAGAAGCGCATACACAGGAAATATTATTTTCGATGTATTAAAGTTTATGGAAGACCCAACATCGCATGCAGGACCTCGAGTGAATTTCTTGAAACATTTTGAGTGGAGAACAGTGCGTCTTATATGTCGGCATAAAATACGGCATTCATATTTATAACACGATTACGCGTACAAGCTTTACACTGTGGTATATATAATCAAACATTTATCTCTATTGGGAACAGCGTTTGGTGGAGATATTTTTCTTCAAAATTTACCGTATTAAACAACGAATCTGTCAGATGTTACACTTCTACCTTTTCCTTTTAAGTTTCTTCATATTAACTTATTAGAATTTTACACTGCGTCTGAATTAATTACAGTTCTAGAGCCATTAACGTTTTCGAAAGTTTCGTGCTCTCATCTTCTGAATGGTGTGGCGTGTTTTTTTCAATTATTGCCGTATTTTTTTGAAGCAGACAGCACGCACCATGGGTTTTATGTTGGAACTGATAAAAATCAACATCATCTGATTTAAAAATGTGTTTAGCTGTTATCTCTACATTACGTTCATAATTTATTGCTTAGTCTCTGTCTGTATTCATTGATTTTGGTTTATATTTTACTACTAGTAAAGTTTCCATGGTAAATCTAGCTTTCTTTTTTTTTTATCGAATTCTCTATAGGTTGATTATATTTTCAACGAATCATTGCTACTATCGAATTTTGTTTCGCGTTCTCTTTTAACAGACCTGTGCAGTATTAGGTTCTTGTTAGAAATGCATGACCAACCGACGAGAAAATCTTATACTTTAGTCCGTTGAAACAGTTTCAATTCTGAAGTTTATACCTTTCATGTTTACACTGAAATTTGTATATAAAGCGGTTGACTGAAGTATGTTCATTGCCTTGCAGGTTTATGCTTTTATACTGATGAGGAAGTTTTTTGATCCTGGTGTTTTAGCAATATATACTTACTGAGCTTGTGGCTAGGCGAAATATATTGTCTGTGTATTGTTTATTACATTTTTAATGAGGTACACAGTATATCATACTATGTGTGATTTCGATACATTCATTCGTACTTGTAATATATAAGCGAGTTTGAATTTGTTTTGTATTGTAGTACAGGTTGGTCTACTAACGTACATCTCTTATACGTAGTGTTTGTGTAATACGTGGCAATTTATGTCTTTAATGTACAGCCTCGTACAATTATTGAAAGAATCAAAGGCATATATATTTATATATTTTATGAATGAAAATCCGTATTCCGAAAACGTTCTTGCATGAACTTATTCATCTTAATTTGTTTTAATATTACACTCGATACACGTGTATTTTCATCTATCTATCTATCTATCTATCTATCTATCTATCTATCTATCTATCTATCTATCTATCTATCTATCTATCAGCCTACCAGCCTATCAATCTATTTCTCTATATATCTTACTTCACACTCAGGCACGCACGTTCACATACACGTGCACGTTCACACACGCTCACACACAAGCACGCACATACACACGCATAGCCATTCTTTTTTTTTTCCCTTCTATTTAACATTGCAATATTGGGGCTGAATGCGTTCATGAATGGACGCATAAAGTATCAATATACATATATATATATATATATATATATATATATATGACTTTGAAAAGAAAAAATCTATATATTTCGTCTTTTTTGTGCACAATCACATATTTTTATTCAAATCTATTTCTACACATGTAACAATCAAATGTGTCCTGTTTTTAGTGCCGTTTTTTTTTTTTTCATGTGTCTTTTTACCATTTTCCGAAATGTATCAAGTAAAGAAAGAGGGTAATTATAGCCAAAGGTATATCAAAAAGCGTGTTGAAGCATAGCGAAAAAATGAAAAGAGAAGAAAAGGAAGGGAATGCTAAAACAGTCAGAGAGATTGAACTGTTATAGTGAGGAGTTGTGTTGGTTGAATGGAGGAAACACGGTAAAGTTGCTTGTTTCTTTTATTGAAGAAATTTGTCCTATACGCACATTATGCAAGGTGTCCACAAAGCCCGGGTACATGAGATTAACACATACTTTAAGAAATTATTATTTCTTATATTTAATTGTTTATGTTGTGATTTTATTTACTCCATGTAGCCACATGGGGATTAACACATACAGGGTGTCCACAAAGTCTAGGTACATGGAGATTAACACATACATTAAGAAATTATTATTTCTTATATTCAATTGTTAATGTTATAATTTTATTTACTCCCTGTACCCAGACTTTGTGGACACCCTGTAGATGAGTCATAAGTTTCGATTCTCATTGGTGATAATACGTTTTCGTATTCTCCTTAATTTCATATACATAATACATATAATACATACATACATACATACATACATACATACATACATACACACACATATATATATATATATATATATATATATATATATATATATATATATATATATATGTATGTATATATATATATATATATGTATGTGCGTGTGTATGTGTGTGTACCTATGTATATATAGGCATTCAACTATGAGTCCACTGCATCTTATAGCAGAAGAAAACTGTAAGGTAATGAAATTCATGCGACAATCATGTATTCCATTTTCGGTATCATTTTCTTATTATCGCTCTATACTCGACTAATGCTCATCGTTCTGAAGCATAAATATGTTGAGTTCTACATCACGTTATTTTAATTGAGTGCCTGAGTAACATATTGTAGCTTCATCGCAGCCTCGATATGAAGTGCAATTTAAATAGGGAAAGAATTACACTTCATATGTATATATGTTTATTATTATTATTATTATATATATATATATATATATATATATATATATATATATATATATATATATATATTAATAAATCTCAGGGTAGCAAACACATTTTAGAAATTCTATTTGCTACCAGTGGGCTAGCTGGCCTTGCAAAAATATTATTTTATCTTGCTAAAAATAGCATGAAACCATGGTTCGGAAAATCGATGGTAAATGTTTTTAATTTTCATTCCCTTTCGGAATTATTTAATTGTGGTTTGGGGTTTTGACTGCTCCTTGGGATTTGACTGCTCCTTGGGGCATTTTATGTCGCTTTCTAGATGAGGACAGGCCGTGATATGATTGGGTAGAATATCTACAGAGAGGGAAATGGAGAAGAGTGTGACAGAAGAATGCCAGAAGGCAGGAGAGAGATAGAAATGAGAGAGATGGAACCAACAGAGAGGAAGAGAAGAGGAAGGGTTATACGTATGCACACACTCTCTTTCCTCCAAACACTCAGATATATATACATACATATAGACTTACATTTTTTTACATATTCATGCTCATCTATGCACATGCATATATATATATATATATATATATATATATATATATGTATATATATATATATATATATATATATATATATATATATATATATATATATATATATATATATATATATATATATATATATATATATGGTATGTATGTAAGGTGAATAAAATCAAACTAAGCAACAAGATTTCAAGTTGTAATGCAGTACGACCGTTTTAAGCGACTCCATTAACTTCAATGAGATGGAACCGCTTGAAACGGTCGTACTGCATTAGTACTTGAAATTCTGTTGCTTAGTTTTATTTTATTCCCCTTATACACACACACACACACACACACACACGTATGTACCTTGTGTTTATGTATATTCCTCTGCATAGAGACAGAGAAAGATATAGTTATATAAAAATTAACACAGGTATATAAGTATATATATATATGTATGTGTACATATATGTATGTATGTATGCATGAGTGTATGTATGTGTGTATGTGTGTGTGTGCGTGTGTGTGACTTCGTTATCTACACGATATATCTCCAGGTCCTTTAACATCATACAATCCAGGAAATTCATAACGTGGTGGAAACAATCAATATATGTAAATCATTTTGAAGACTCCAGGGTCATTTCAACCTTTGTTTTCGTCATATATGTACTGGTGGGAAAAAAGCATGCCTTTTCCTCTCTTTATATATATATATATATATATATATATATATATATATATATATATAAACACACACATACACACACACGTATATGTTGCTTTGGTGTGCGCGTGTATGTGTGTTTCTATGCACATAGATCGACAAATACACACATTGGTATATATATATATATAGATATATCTATATATATATGTATATATGTATTTATGTATATATATGTACACATGTTTATATATAAACATGTACATATATATATATATACATGTATATATATATATATATATATATATATATATGTATATATATATATAAATATTTAGAGAGACAGAGATAGATAGATAGATAGATAGATAGATAGATAGATAGATAGATAGATAGATAGATAGATAGATTAAGTTAGATAGATTAAGAGATATTTTTACAAAGGGAAACATATGAATACACGTATTAGTTTAGAAAAAAAATAATGCATAGCGTCAGAAA
This sequence comes from Octopus bimaculoides, assembly GCF_046866305.1. NCBI lineage: Eukaryota > Metazoa > Mollusca > Cephalopoda > Octopoda > Octopodidae > Octopus > Octopus bimaculoides. The sequence continues at coordinate 119,424,762 of NC_142930.1, read as the reverse complement.
AACGCACGAAGAGCAGATTATTCTAAATTTATCCAAATTACTGTCAAAAATAGGTGGAAACAAACTTGACACGTTTAATTTGTAAACAGATTTGAAATGACAACTTAGTATACATATGTATAGCTATGTTAATGCATCAGGCTCCATAAGAATAGGTTTTTACTTGTGTTTATAAATGAAAAGTGTTACGTGTGCTTCTACACACTTTTACATTCACACAGATATTTTTGTGAATCTGTCTATCGATATATTCACGCACACAAAATAAGAACGTTTGTGACTGTAATATATACATTCATACGAGTATAATACATACGTACATAGATATGTAGATATGTGTATGTATGTATGGTGTGCATGTATGTATGGTGTGTATGTATGTGAAGGCACTTGGCTCATTTGTTAGAGCGTCGGGCTTACAATCACGAGGTAGTGTGTTATGTTTTTTTTCGTTAAAACTCTTTATTTCACGTTGCTCTTGTTTACTAAGCTATAGAAATGAGTTGTGACGTCATCGATGCCAAGCTCTATCGGCTTTTGCCTTTCCCTTGGATAGTACTGTTGGCATGGAGAGGTTATACATGGGTGATTGTTGGTCTTCCATGAACAACCTTGCTCGGACTTGTACCTCGGAGGGGAACTTTCTAGGTGCAATCCTACTTCATTTGTGATTGATAAGTGTCTTTAACCTTTACCCTTATATATTCATGTGTGTTGTTTGTGTGTGTGTGTGCGTGAAGATAAATTCGTGCCCAAATATACCTGGGTGCGATTCACATATGTACACATATATGTGGTTATATATTTACAGACGTATATGAGCATTTATATATATATATATATATATATATATATATATATATATATGTAGGTTATGAGTGATAGTGGTGTCAATTAGACCCAGAAGTTTCAGGTAATGCTGAGTAAGTGCTCTGGATAGACCATAGTTAAGCTCCAGGTTCGGTGGTTAAGCAAATAAGGGGTCCAACGTAGGTTTTATATCATATATATAATCCTTCTATATATATATATATATATATATATATATATATATATATATATATATATATATATATATATATATATATATATATATATATATGTGTGTGTGTGTGTGTGTGTGTATATATATATATATATGTATGTATAAATGTACGAATGTATATTTATGAATATATATGTGTATACCTATGTGTTCGTGTCCTTGTGTGTTCATTTGTTCCCTCAACAACACCACACACACACACACACACACACACACACACACACACACACACACACACACGCACGCACACACACACTCCGCTTCACAACCGGTATTCTTTTTTACTTACGTCCTCGTGTCCGAGCGGTTCGGCAATAAGAACGCCGAGAAAATAAGTACCAGGCCGTAAAGTAAATACTGGACTGAGTTCGACTAAACTTATCATGGCGGTGCCCAATCATGGTCGCAATCTAGTGACTGAAACAAGTAAAAGAGGAAAAGAATATTTACATATATTTAATGTGGCGAGCTAGCAGAATCGTCACCGCAACGAGCAAGAAGCGCTTCGTCCTTCTTCATGATTTAAATTCAAATTCCGCCGAGTTCGCCCTTGCCTTTCATCCTTTCGGGCTCATAAAAATAAGTGTCAGTTGAACACTAGAGTCGAAGTGATCGACGTAGACCCTCCTCGAAATTGCTGGCCTTGTGTCAAAATTTGAAATCAACATACAGGTTTTGCCAAAAGTCACCAGACACTAAATCAAAACCCCATTAAATTCCACAGATTAAAACCAAGAATTATTTTATATGAGATTTCGTTAATAAATAGACAAATGTTGAAAAAATAAACGGTGATTTTTAGCTCACATCATTCAATTATTAAACATTCATAACTGGACTGAATAAATAAAATTGAATATTAAGTATTTATAGAATTTCGATTGGACAACACTGTATGCATTTATACCGTGTACGTTTATTTGTGACGGAGAGCACGAAAATGCAAAAGTATGTAACTGGGTTTTTTGAATTTTTTGAAACAATTTTGCGTGGGAAAATTTTAAATGCTGTCCAAAAAATATTTCTAAGTTACTGAAATAATTTCTTCGTGGACAGAGAAATTAATGAAAAATATCCTATTCATTGGTCGTGTGTCTGAATAAAAATGGAGTAAAATTTCACTAATGCACAAAAAAAGAAGTAAAGAATCTCACAGCAAATCAAATATCTAAGAACTCAGGACTGACAGACTTTACTTCATAAGTCAAAGGACACCTAGGAATACATCATCAGTATACGTCATCATCGTAGCTTTGTCTTCTCGTCTGCGAATCAAAGATACAAGTTTAACCCTTGTAAGAAAAAACAAAATGGTTGAAATCGTCGTCTAATGTGACTTGCATAATTATAAGAAAAAAATTGTGAAGAGAAATAACTTGGCTCGGCTTTGTTATACAAATTTTATTCTATAGGATCTTAGTTGTTTTCTCTTAGACGCTTTTCGCTTGAACTGTGTGCGAGTGTAAGTGTGTGTTTGTGTGTGTGTGCGTGTGTGTGTCCGTCCGCGCGCCTAAGTATTATTGTGTAAATAGAGAGGGAGAAAAAGACAGGGAAATTAATGGTTTAATTAAGAAGTGTCTTCCCGCTGATTTCAAGGATAGTTGGCTTCTATTTCGAGCAGCTCCAGTGTCTCCTTACGTCAACACTTCTGTGTTTGTTTTGTAACACATATTCATGTTGGAAACTAAAATTTTATTAGCGTTATACCATCATATTCAAATACTTTTTAACGAAATAATCATATACAATAGAATCGCAGACATGGCTGTCTGCATAAGTAGCTCATTTTGCAATCACGTGGTTTTTTGGCTTAGTTCTTCTGCGCGGCATCTTGGGTAAGTGTCTTTTACAATAGCCTCAGGCCGACTAATGCATTGTGAGTGTATTTGCTAGCAGCCAGTTGTGTGTATGTTTGCATATGTGCGTGTGTATGTGTGTTTGTGTTTGTGTTTAATTCATCACCGCCACCATCTCCATCACCCCTACTTGACAACCAATGTTGGTTTGTTTATTTAGCAGATTAGCGGTTATGTAAAAGTGACCAATAGAATACGTACCAGACTTTAAAAAAATAAGTACTGGTATGATCTGTTCAACTAAAGATCTTGAATTTAGTACCCCTGCACGACCGTAGCTCAGTGAGAACAAATGCAAGATAGCAGACACAAACTGTTTAAAAGCTTCTATTTTTTTTTTATTTAAAGACGATGATGTATATTTCAAATCATAAAGTCTAATCACAATTGGCAGGGATAATTGTATAATTTAATTCTTTTCCTGTTTTATTGATATCTGTAAAATTGAAAAGCATCTTGATCTGAAGATAGCGTGCGAGGAGCAAAAGTGCAGTCGGATGGCCAGAGAAACTTGGCTTCTTTTATAATATAGATTACAAATAATGCATACATCTATATATCTACATAACTTTTTCATCTTATGTCCGGCGGTTTTGGGAGTTAATTTTTATACGTTTTTATACGTTGTATGGCTGGAATTCATTCCTTCATCGCTTTCCTTTTGCGATCTATGCAAACCCGCTGACTGACACCACAGTTTTGAAGCTACTAGAGGCAATTAGTTGTCTTTGTATGTTAAGTGTTTTTCATATGATAATGTACCTAGATGACCCACATCAGAACATTAATGGTGTATGTCTTGTGTTTGTGACTTGTCCTGAATTTATTATTGCTGAGGTTAAATAATATTCTTTGGTGTATATCTTTAATATTCATACTAATTGGTTTATGACACCGGTTATTCGACTTTCGACATTCACGTCTTCTACATTTCGTTCCCCTTTTTTGACATAATGCCCATCCTATTACCAGTTGTTATCAGTATAGATTAAGAACAATTTTCTATCGCCACTGTTTGCGCAATTTCTTTCTTCCTTGTAGTAAATGGGTCATATATAACAATAGCAAACACGTAATGGTACTGTACTCATAGGCTGCTGAACATAAAATGTTTTCTTTGCTATTGTATATAGACAAACGAAGCTTAAAATGTCAGCCTAAAGTGGCTGTATTTTTGCTTTATCTAGCGGAAGTGGAAAGTTTATTTTATCCAGAGAGAAGTAAAGGGTTGGAAAGTATAGACTGGAGAGACAGTTATATCGAACATCTGCGTCTCATAGATTATTGTTATACGTTTAATATATATATATATATGATGTATGATCTACAATCTCTCTCTCTCTCTCTCTCTCACACACACACACACACACACTCACACACAAACACACACACACACACAACACACTCACGTAAAATATCTAGGAAATATATTCACCACTTTTGATCATGTTTGTACACTTTTTTTCATATAGTGTCACATAAAAACCCTTTTATTTGATTGTGGATGTCCATACGTGCTTCTTTATTCATTTATATTGATAAACAATGTGCGTGTATGAATATGCGTGCGTTCATGCGGCGAGAGAAAATGCGTGAGAAATTGCGTGACGAGCAGAATGAAACGCAATTAGAGAGGTCGGTAGGGTTATAAAGAAGAAATAGCATTATAAAAGAAAGTACAATCCTTATAGACACTGACGCTTAAAAAATATTTCCTGAAGAGAAAATAATTTGCTTAAATAAACAAGCGAGGACGTTTATTTTCCTTTGGTCATATTAACATTTCTACAAAAGAAAATTGAAATGTCTGTTTGTCAATAGGGCGTATGTGAGTGATTGGTTAATATATCAACAGGATAACAGGCGTATGAACACTATACTATTTATGTATAAATATTCAGACATTGTCATATAGGTGCGTTCGTTGTAGTAGAATTAAGACAGTAATTGTTATGTTTATATTTCAGGTACATACCGCCATAGTAGAAAGTACCTATGCTCATCGCTGGTGTGCCTAGGGAGTTCAATAGAAAAAATCAATAAAATCGATTCAATGCAAAACCGAGCAAATATCCGTAAGATAATACAAACTGAGGGAGAGAGGAAATTGCGGTCGTAACTGACACGGAATTACTTGCAACGAAAAATAATGTATTAAGAAAATATTTTAGTTTCCGAAACTCCTCTCGTAATAGCAATATCGCTTGCGAATATATGTAAATTTTTATTAAACTATAACATTTTATTAGGCTGAATATTAACTTACAAATATTGTCAATTGCATTGATCTTCAAATCAAAGAGTTAATGTTAAGGATTTAAGCCGATTACATCGACCCAGTGCGTAACAGGTACTTATTTAATCGACCCCAAAAGGATGAAAGGCAAATCAACCTCAGCGGAATTGAAACTCAGAACGTAGCGACAGACGAAATACCGCTAAACGATTCGCCCGGCGTGCTAACGATTCTGCCAGCTCACCGCCTTAGCCGCCTTTAGTTATAGGAAAGAATTATTAGAAATCGTCTTAAATTAAATTCATGAATTTATTTTTTTAAAAATAAATGACGAAATTTTATAAGTGAGAAATATATATTAAAGTAGCAACATTTTACAGCATAAACTGTAGAGGCCTAATCAAACTAATCAATATTGGTTTAGAAATTTCTAAAGATAAAATGCATGGACAATTCATAGTGATTTTACACAAAAAATGTATTACGCAGCAGATGTTGTAACCAGTGCAAGGGAATATAAATCTCACTAGAAACGTATAAGTCATCCTGTTTGCGGACGAAATATTTAACAGTAGATAAATCACAAGCGAAATATATGATCTAGAATTAGAAGAAATTATGTCATTTTATATATAGTACGTTACTATATTATAGAAAACTCAAAATTTATGCAAGATAGGCGTAGGAGTGGCTGTATGGTAAGTAACTTGCTTACCAACCACATGGTTCTGGGTTCAGGCCTACTACATGGCATCTTGGGCAAGTGTCTTCTAATCGGGCCGACCAAAGCCTTGTAAGTGGATTTGGTAGACGGAAACTGAAAGAAGCGTATATATATATGTTTATGTATGTATATATATATATGTGTGTGTGTTTGTGTGTCTGTGTTTGTCCTCCCAACATCGCTTGACAACCGATGCTGGTGTGTTTACGCCCCCGTAACTTAGCGGTTCGGCAAAAGTTGGCCGATAGAATAAGTACTAGGCTTACAAAGAATAAGTCCTAGGATCAATTTGCTCGACTAAAAGGTGGTGCTCAAGCATGGCCAAAGCGTAGAGATTGCAGTAATTTATAAATAAACCCACCGATTTTTTTATAGGAAGATGCTTCGAGAAGATGACTGTTAATTAAATTTAATGGCATACAGATTTCCTGATATAAAGTTACATCTATTCACACTCCTAAAATTATTAATAGTCGTTAATTCATTTAAATTTGAAAGTGCTCCATCTAGTCAGAGATAAATATCATTTGATATACACAATATCTAAATAATTTCATGCCCTAGGAATACAATCATTCGGCAGATTTATGTATCATGCTTTGTATCTTCAAGCAATTCAAAACGTTTGAAGACAGCCTTGTGTATTCGAGCCTGATGGATTGCTTGGAAACTCAAGGCACAAAATGTAAATCAGTTGAATTACTGTGCTTCCGCAGCATGAAACTATAAGTAGATCGTATTTAAATACTGTGTATATTAAATGATTAATGGTATAAGTTCTATATACATCTCAGAACATCAGAATGCTTTCAGAGTAAATAACAAAAAAAGAAACAACAGAAAATGATGAGAAGTGTATCATGTTTCATAGAAATAACGAATCGATAATCAGGAAGTATACAGCTTATATATTTCTAAAATGAAATAGCTGAATATGTAGGAAAGATTAAATTTCATTTCATATTATATCGCCTTTAGTTATTATAGCGTATTATTGTTGTTATTATGGTTGCTGTTGTTAATGCTTTTATTGATACTGAGCCCTACTTCAGCTCGCATTGAAATGAACTGTTTGTAAAGTCCTTAGCCCTATACACATCCTTCCTCGGGTATTGTATATATAAGAATACATTATTAAACGGTTTCCTTCCTTTTCTCTAGGGTAGTTTATTATTTGATGGAGATGGGTTTGTTAAATCTTGCAGCCGAGTAATTCAATAGAAGGTGAATCATACACACTCTCACTCTTGAACAGGTGAAAGGGAATATGGCTAAGAAACTCTACCAGGTAAGCAAATAAGCTGATGTCTACTCTGGGATCAAGCTCCACACACTGTTAAAGAATGCTTAGGCATACAATCTAGTTTGGAACAAAGAAGACATGATGCTACTGTTTTCTTTTAATTCTTTTTTTTTTTTTGCTGTCATACTTATTCCTAAATTACCAAATGATGTTGTGATGACATCATAGTCAGTCACATGGATTTTAATTATTGTATAAATGAGGAAGCTTTGTGATGAAAGATGTGACTGAAAGATGAAAGATGCAATATTTTCTACAGAATCACTGAACACATATAAATTTACTTCAAAGTAAAGTGATGTCCTTTTAATCCATAATTAACTTCCTTTTTCTTGTTAAATATCGAAGACTGAAAGGGCTTTCTTCCTTTCAATACCAAATCAACAGCCTGCATTCATAACCGTAGTGTTTTTATTCCCATACTTGTAATATCGTCTATCTTTGTTTACTAATATTGATGTCTGTCTTTCTCTTCTTCAGCAATTATTAAACATCCCTTTCATCTCTTATATTTCTTACTCTAAATTATCACTTACTTTAATTATTTCCACCTATTATCATTTCACCTAGTTTATTCATTCCCTCTTTCTAACCCCTCTGTCATTATCTTCACACTTACCTTCTGTTTGAAATGCGTATTAGTTTCTAAATTCTTCTTATAAGAAATGTGGCATCTTGCTTTGAATTCATCGAGATTTACGTTGAAATATAACCAACATGAATAGACTTGAGCACGTGATACCAATCTCACTTTTAACAAGCAGGCACACGCATACATATATTCTCAAACACATTAATATGTATAACTCAATAAATATAAATGAAACAACAACCGCAACGTTGATGCTTCTACACTCGTGTCTGATATCAGAAACGCAAGCACCCAAGTTTTTTGTACATTAACATAAATACACATGCATGCACGCTAATAACAATAGATATGAACGTAATATTTAACATACGCTTGATTCACTTACAAATATCTAAACTCACATTTGCACTTCCAGTGAAATACTTCCAATGTACACATACGCTAATATTCTTTAAATCCACACGCAAATATATATATATATATATATATATATTCATATTTTGTTGAATCATGTTACAACATTCAAATCTACTGACAAGATTTGTTAATTAATACAAAACGTTGCTCAGTTATGTATCGTGAAAAACAAAGTGTCAGTTTTAGATTAATGTCTCACTTTCTCTTATTAGTTATGCTGACAAAAATTCTTTTTCTCTCGTTGATAATATGTGAGTTTAACACTAATGATTCTGTAATGAGTGTTTTATGAAAACACTCAGCTTCAGTTATTGTAATTTACCAAATTCAGATTAAGATGCCCTACACAGAATACAGCAACAGAGGTATGATTTATCTAATTATGCCAGAGATTAACATGAGTATGGTTGGTTTACAAGAATAATTTGTTTAATTATTATAGCTAAAACTAACATCTCACAATACTTAGCCTCCTCTCAGCCTTGTTCAAATTGCGACCACGTATACAAGCTAATAGTATTTGTCAAGCGGCGTGACACAAACACAAATGCACAAACACGCACGCACACACACACACATACACACACACACACACTCACACACACACTCACACACATACACACACACGAACACATTTATAAAACCGACATGCTTCCGCACAGTTTCTACAATATTTACTCACAAAGTATCAATCAGATCGGTACTGTAACAGAAAACATATGTTGAAGGTGCTGCGCAGTAGGACTGAACCCTAGGTATATGGTTTCGAAGCAAGCTTCTTAACCACATAGCTACACCATACACGTTATAAATATTCTACGCAGGAGTATTTTAATCTGTTGTATATTAAATAACATGATAGTTTCAGACAACAGATATGTGAAAATTTTAGTAGCTTAATATTGAGATCACAAGATAACATCGAAACCCAACAAAAGATTTATACATGTCATTGTGCCATTGCTACAGTTACTATTTCTAAGCTATTTCTCATTACACAAACACAAATACACATATAGAGTCACACAATCACATGAACACACATATGCACGCGCACACAAAAAACTCTCTCACACATACACAAGAACACTCTCATACTCACACACACAAAAAAGAAAGTCATATGTGCTAACTCTTTACATAGCATCGTTTTCCAATAACAGATTTGGTGACATGGTCTTCTCTTCTTACACCTTGAGAAATTGCAATGCTCTTTCTAGTTGATCTCTGACTGTCTAGCTTGAGCGATGTATTCAAATATCTTAGCCAACATTTCTCATTCAGTGACATTTATTCTATAACCTTCAGAATCAATCACTTCTTTTTCTTTAATCACATATTCAGTTGCAATTTATAACGACCTATTGACTGTTCTTTGTTTAGCTACGCTGATTGTTTACAATTACCATTTTATATAATGTAGGTGTGTGAACAGATGTGTAGTTACGAACTTCGCCACTATATGATCACCACGAGGTCACGGTTTCGATGTATATGCGTGGCACTTTGGGCAACCGTCTTAAAATCGTAAACTCACATTGATCAGTGACTAATACGTGGTGGGGGAAACAGCGAGCAAGGCAGTCGGAAATGTATGCGTATGTGGGAATGCCTGTGTGTGTGCATGAGTGTATATGTATGTATGCTTGTGTGCGCGGGCACGCGCATATTTGCTTGGCAGATATATACATATATATTAATATATATATTTGTATATATGTATATTTATTTATTTATTTATTTACATATACAGACAGAGAAAGAGAGAGAAGACAGTGAGATTTTAGATAGATAGATAAATAGATAGATAGATAGATAGATAGATAGACTGATTGACTGACTGATTGATTGATTGATTGATTCATAGATACTAATACAATAGTTGGACAAAATAATGGAAACAACTTGTTAAATTGAAGTTTTCTTATTTGATATGGCATCCGTCTACTTTTGGTATCAATCACAGATTTAATAGGTCGAAGAAGTGACTCGTACAGGCTTTGAATGGTTGTTACTATAATTTTAGCTTTTCTTTAAGTAAAATCTGCTCAGTTCTCTGCGATCATGGCGACAGAAAACAGCTTCTTACTGGCTCCTTCAAAATGTACCACAACTGTTCGATTATGTTAAGATTCGGTGAGTGTGGAAATCAATCTAAGTGTTCTACTTTAATATTGTACTCTTTGCACTAATTTTTTATAACTCTCGCATTACCGTTCTGGAAGATTATCCTTCAATCACGGAAACGTATCTGTCCCATAGGATAGACACGGGCCGCTAAAATAATCAGATAATCTTTGACGTCAACTGTTATGCAGAACAATTAATAGGCACGGAGAATTCCGTGTTATGGTTGCCCAAATAATCAGAGACACTGCTACGCTTCCGAGTAGGAGTCAAACGGTCAGAGATGAAAGCTACTTTGAGCAATCCCCATGCAAAAACTCGTCCCTAAGTTGGTAAAAGGATGTATAGGTTTTATCAGGGATGACATTGAATATTATGTGTTTCTAATTGTCTAGACACCACATTTTCCCGTTTAGGAATGTTGACAAGGGGCAGAAGTTTAGCAACTGCAGTCCTCTCGTGGTATGTAGTTTATGGAGCTCATGATGAACAATTTTAGTTGACACGAAGCTAGTAAGGTGGTGATGGTGGTTTGGCTATGCCGTCTCTTTTGCTACCATAGTTCAATAAGTTTTTTAGTTGGGTTTTTTTTTTTTGACACAATATGTTTAAGTTTTTTCTGGTCCCTTTCTGCGAGCTTTGACTTCCGTGTAGAATTATGCTTGTTTGAAGGCGGTGAGCTGGCAGAAACGACAGCAAGCCGGGTGAAATGCTTAGCAATATTTCGTCTGTCTTTACGTTCTGAGTTCACATTCCGCCGAGGTCGACTTTGCCTTTCATCCTTTCGGGGTCAATAAATTAAGTACCAGTTGCGCACTTGAGTCGATGTAATCGACTTAATCCCTTTATCTGTCCTTGTTTGTCCCTTCTATGTTTAACCCCTTGTGGGCAATAAAGAAAAAAGAGTTATGCTTGTTTGAGTTAGTTTTACCTTGGTTTTCGAATGCCAACATGATTTTAGAATATTAAGATTATGCCCTGAGCAGCACGGTTAATAGGGTCTTTTCCGATATTTTAATGACGTCATGTGTTGTTATATTCTATTGCGACTTGCAACCCACTGTTCTGGGAAATTATTATACGCTAGAGAACGCTTGGATGATATTAAAGAAAATGTGGTACACGCTGCACGGTCAGGTAGACAGTGGTGTGAAAACGTTTTAGAATCATTGTGTTAACATCTATCACTCACACTCAACACTCATATTCACAAACACAGACATTCATATGCACATACAAACTCCATATACTCATACATGCTCCACGCTTACAAAAGTGCATCTATATGTAAAGAGAGTACATGCTTGATTTTATGAGATACACACATACACAGAAGGTACACTAACACACATAAATACAGTTTGATATTCAGAACAGATGTCCTCTTGTAATTACATGCTTCATAAGAAACAGTTACACGATTGTATTAAAATAAATGATGACTAATAATCTGGACCTTTGATTTATTACATATAACACTGAACAGAGACACATAACATAATTCTGTACATAACAAAAGAGAACTTAAATCATAATCAATACACGATGATGTTAACAGTGATCACGTTGATGACAACAATGTCGGCGTTAACGAAGACGAAGATGGCGGCGGTGGTGAGGGTAGTGATGATGATGATGAGCTAACGATAAACGTCATGAGCGTGATGTTAATGACGGTAGAACTGATGATGATGAATTACTTGTTAAGTCAGTAATTCATGTGCGCAAATACCTTATACAAAGATAAAACTGTGGATCAAGTATTTTTATGTATTTTAATTCTTTGATTAGTTTCTTTTTACGGGATTCCTTCTGAGTATTTTGTCAATTGCATCTTAACCAGTGCATAGACCGGTACTAATTCTGTTGAAGAGCTGAGCATATTTTCAATTACGACCTTTTTGAGTGAGTTGCATCCACTAAAGAAATAAATACGAGGAATTTGCGACTTACATCCTAATGCAAAAAATCAAGCAGATACGTACTACATACATACACTCACACACAAACACAAACATACATACGTACGTACATATATGCATACATACTTACATATACATATCCATATACATACACACACACACACACACACACACACACACACACACACACACACACACACATATATATATATATATATACTTACTTGGAAATGGATACTTGGCGTCCAATTAAATTATAATATACATAGCATATATATATGTGTGTGTATATATATCTGCATATGTATATGCGTATATATGTAAGCATGTATATATACGTATGTATATATAGATACTCTTTTTACTTGTTTCAGTCATTTGACTGCGGCCATGCTGGAGCAACGCCTTGAGTCGAGAAAATCGACCCCAGGACTTATTCTTTGTAAGCCTAGTACTTATTCTATCGCTCTCGTTTGCCGAACCGCTAAGTTACGGGGACGTAAGCACACCAGCATCGGTTGTCATGCGATGTTGGAGGGACAAATACAGACAAACAGGCAGACACACACACACACATTCGCATATATATATACGTATACATATATACGACGTTCTTCTTTCAGTTACCGTCTACCAAATCCACTCACAAGGCTTTGGTCGGCCCGAGGCTATAGTAGAAGACACTTTCCCAAAGTGCCACGCTGTAGGACTGAACCCGGAACCATGTGGTTGGTAAGCAAGCTACTTACCACACAGCCACTCCTTATTTATATTATTATATGATTGAAGGCCACGCATCCATTTTCAAGTAAGTTTCATCTTAATAATTCTGATGCGACACTTCTATTCTATTACTCTTTCGTTTTCTCTCTTCCTTTCTCTAATTCTTTTATCTCCATTTCTCCCCATCTCATTTTTTTCTCTCATCCGTTCTCTCTCTCAATCCTTTCCTCTCCTCTTCGCCGTTCTCTGTCACTCTCTCTCCCTCACTCTTCCTCTTTTGCTCTCTCGTTGCTCCCACGTGACCATCGGCCATCTTTCTTTTCCTAACTTGTGATTCTTTCTTTCCTTCTGATTCAGCTGGAGGGATCAGACGCATTTTGTCTGTCTCCTGTCTACGGTTACTCCTCTGCGTTCGCCACCTCATCTCGTTTAGATTAGCAGCCCTTCCTGTTTGTTTTCACTGTCTCGTTTTTGTTACCAATTTTTACCTTCCACAAAATCCCCAATTCTTTTTTTATTTCCTTTCTGGGAACAACTGTTTTATCGAAAACGTATCTTGTCGAAAATTTCTCAAAATACAGATTAGAAACAGCCGACAACTGATGGAGGGCTGTTCGCTATGTTGCTTGTCTTCTTTTCTATTTGTTTCTTTCGTGTTCGCAAGAAAAGTTCATATTCCATGTATTCGTATTTTATGTTGTTTACGTTATGTTAGGTTTTGTGCTCACATATACATATGTATATACGTACATATGTAACTAAGTACGTATACGTATGTATATTTGCATATGTATTTTATATATATATATATATATATATATATATATATATATATATATATATATATATATATATATATATATATATGTATGTATATGTATGTATATATAGAGGGTCGGCCAAAATTCAACTTTCAGTAAATTAAAACTATTTGATTCCAAGACTTATTTATGTTTAACAAGTGAATGAATTCAATATAAGCATTTAAATAAACGGTGATTTTAGCATACGGAATTCAATTATTAAACATTCATAATTGGAATGAATAAATAAAATTGAATATTGAGTATTTATGGAATTTTGTTTTACTGTTTGGCCGACCCTGCATATACTTATATATACGGGCAATGTACCAACAGATTTTCATAAATGCCTACAAATTCCTGATTTTGAAAGAAATAACAAAGTAGGTGATTTATATTCTTCACATAGTGTCATATAAACTGTTGTTTAAAAGAAAATATTTTATGAAGTGAAAAAAAGTTACATATTTTCTCGTCTTACCATTTGCTTCTTATTGAACACCGGTTGTCTATGCACCCCACTCCTGTTCGCCCGAATAAGTCTTCCATTAAATTTTTCCTTTCCCATTTCTTCAAACCATTCAGTTTGCATTTTGTCGTTTAGGATTGGAAAAAACGGTAGGGGTGGTGTCAAAAGGACTAGCATGTGCAACTTGGTCGTTTCTGCCAGTCAAACTCCCGACGCATACGTTCACGTCGTGACACTGATTCTGCGAAATTGCGTTGGATGTAAGTAATCTCATTTTGAAGGATTGTATTATCTATTTGCATATTTGCCTTGTTTCAATCAATTTTAAAATAAACTTTCCATTATTTTTAAAGACTTTTCATTTTTTTTCTAATGTGGCGGTTCGTGAATAGACCCGAATAAAATCGGGTCAAAAAGCTGGTATATATATATATATATACATACACTGCCAATGGTTTTGTTAAGCAGTGACGATTTTTAGAATTCTCTAAACAATGAGAATAGTATTTTATAAGCTTAAAGCTCATAGCGATCACTGCGCAATGACTAAAGAAAATAGTCTAAATAATGGGGAATATACGCCTTCCACAGAACAAAATTACGCAAGAGACCCGTACGCATGAGACTCGAACCCACACCTCAAGTTTACGCGACCGAATGTGCTACCAATTACACTAGCGAACCTATGTATATTTCTGTGTGTTGGTTGGAAAATATGTGAAATCCTTGGTACAGTGAGGTGTACTTGAAAAAATAAAAGAATGACTTTGCTGGTAGTTCTAATCAATTTTATTTTCTAGTGATATAATATAATTTTACCGTTTGCTTTGTAGATCAAGTAAGTTCGTTTTAACTTCGGTGGGGAGATTTTTTAAAGATTCTTTGTTAACTTTTCTGGAGAACTTTCTCGCATTCGTCGGTGGCGGTTGTCAAACTGACCTGAGATCAGTATGACAACCGTCGTGGCACTCCGTCGGTTACGACGACGAGGGTTCTAGTTGATCCGATCAACGGAACAGCCTGCTCGTGAAATTAACGTGCAAGTGACTGAGCACTCCACAGACACGCGTACACTTAACGTAGTTCTTGGGGATATTCAGCGTGAAACAGAATGTGACAAGGCTGGCCCTTTGAATTACAGGCACAACAGAAACAGGAAGAAAGAGAGAAAGTTGTGGTGAAAGAGTACAACAGGGTTCGCCACCACCCTCTGCAGAAGCCTCATGGATCTTTAAGTGTTTTCGTTCAATAAACACTAACGCTCGGTCTGGGAATAGAAACCGCGATCCTACGATCGCGAGTTCGCTGCTCTAACCACTGAGCCGCCACAGTTTGACAACCGCCATATAAATGAATATATATATACATATATATATATATATATGCATGTGTATATGTACGTATGTATGTATGTATGTATGTATGTTTCTATGTATGTATGTATGTATACGATGTGCTTATTTGAGTTTCCGTCTACCAAATCTCTTACAAGACTTCATTCGCCCGAGGCTATAGTAGAAGACGCTTGCCGGAAATGTGCCACACAGTGGCACTGAACCCAGGACCATTTGGTTAGTAAGCACGTATATATACATAATCTTGACTGGATTTAATTTTCCCTTGATAGCTTCTTCAAACAGTCTTGTTAGAATCAAAACGAATTACATAATGCATTATTGGCTACTTTTATTGAGTTTCCCTTTGTGTATATGTATTCTCAATGGCATTGCAGCTAGTTTGAGAGTTCAGAGCAGACGCAAAATTGCCCTATCTCTTCCACAAATGTAACAGCAAACACACGTATGTAAAGTGGCCAAATTGTGCGATTTGCGCTCTCATATTTCACCTCACTCTTCTGTTATTCTAGAAAATTACCTTGCAGAACTATTTATACCCCCAAATTATACACACACACACACACAGACACACACACGTGTTTGCATGTATATATATATTTGTCTTTTTGTTATTTAATCATCATGTGATGAATGTATGTGTGTGCGTGTGTACTGTGCGTGTGTACTGTGTGTATATATATATATATATATATATATATATATATGTAATAGCTTTAGAAAGAAAAGATCAATTATTTGGATAATGTACGGTTATGATTTCTTATGCTATTAAGGGGTTCTTTTGTGATGGACGTTTTTACTATTTACACCTACACTGCGTTTCGATCCGTTTCATCTGCTGTCTTCATTAGGATATATACGTATTATCGCACCGGATACGAATGAAATTAGACGAGGTTAATAGCCTGAAAACGTATATTATTAACAAATGAACTCAGATATTACGATACTTAATTAGATAATGTTTTCCTCAATACTTTATGTTTGGAAATAAAATACGTTATGGTCACATTTAGAATATTTTTATCATTCTCTGCTCGGACTAGGTTCTTGGGGGTTAAACACCAGAAAATAAAAACAAGCAAAATAATTGCCTGCTTTTTAAATGAACTAATTAATGTTTACAGGCAATTACAAACAACATTACGAAAACTGCTTTCCAAAGTCTTAAGCAGCTTAATGAGGATGATAAAATATTTCAACCATTAATCAATTATTGACCCTAGCAAACCTCGACTAAGAATTGTAGAAGAATGTTACTCACATATCTAGCATGATTCTATGATACACACGCAGATATTTTATAAAACGTCTCATGAAATATGACCAGATTGCTAAATTGGCTAAAACCATAGTTAGACTCTCTCTTCTCTATGTCTATTTTACAATAACTATAGCAGTATTTTTTGCCCTTCTAAACTAGTTTCGTACCCAATCCGCCTATGTCTGCATTATTTATATGCTCGTCATATGCACGTTAGATCTTATGTCTCACTTCACTTTTTAAAATATTTTTTCCACAATTATGGTGACTTTCTTGACAATTACAAAATATTATGATGACTTTCTTAACAGTTACTATATATCTGTCAGAATTTCCGTTGTAGAAAATAGAAGTAATTTCAATTTGCCTTCCTTGTAGGGCTTTTATTGTTTCTTTTAGAAAACTCAGATTAATGAAGTACAGACAGGTTTGAGCGCATGAGAGTGAAAATAGTAAAAATAAAATTATTTAGATCTAATATTTGACTGGTATTTTATTCCTCGGTATCTAAATGGTAAAAGACCAAATTGATCTCGGTAGTATTTGAACACAGAATGTCGGAACAAACAGCGTGAGACATTCTAATCAATGCTGTTTTGACTGCCAAAACACAATCTTCTTGCTTCATCCATCCTTGATTAAAAATGTTACTAAATCTTCGTACACCAGACGTCACGGTTTTCATTGCAGATTACAGTAGTTATCTCAGTAGTTAAGCTACAGGTTCGGAGATTATGCGAATAAGGGGTCCACCGTAGGTCATATATCATTTGTGAATATAAGGATTTAATTTTCGTAATGAGATAAAAAAAGAAGGCTGTGTATAATATAGAACATTTATAAATAGAAGGGCTTACAGCTATATATTCTATATTATACACACCTTGGATTTTTATTTCATTACGAAAAGTGAATCCTTATATATATATATATATATATATATATATATATATATATATATATATATATATATATATATAAGGAGGAAAGGAAAGTAAATACTGTAATACCGCCAGTGGGATTCATGTACAAGATCTGTTGTGAAACGTATAACCATCTCATGGTATACACATTCACATACATTTATATCCGTAATGTTTTTGTGCGCTAGTCTGGTAATATATAGCAAAATATTTTCGATGATACAGCGTTTCAGTGTAAAACTAACATAAATAAATGAAAAATGAAACAAAAATCCATTTTGAAAATCTAACAGTAAATAAATTTTCGTTTGACAGTATGTGTGTGTGGTTATAGTGGCTGATTCCGCACAGGATGACGTAATTTCCTCCGATCGACTTGCACTTACCAGATAAGTGCAGCCACAAAGGAATTATTTTAAAAATATATTTTAAAGTTTATCTTTTCTCATGGTAGCGTTTCTTTAGAACCAAAGTTTGCAGCTATTTCAAAGAGGGATATAGGAGTGGAGTGATATATATGTATATATATATATATATATATATATATATATATATATATATATATATATATATATATATATATATATATATATACAGAAAAAGAGAGTGCGAAAGAAAGAGAGAGAGAATGAGAGAGAAGTAAACAATAATAATAAAATAGAATGCAACTAATTAAGTAACCAGTTAACTAAGTGACTAATCATATAACCAAAAGTACCATCTACTAGAACCGAAGTTAATCACATTTCATCTGACTTGAATTTTATCAAATAAGGTGGGTTTAAATTAATTTCAATATAATTAGATTTCGAAGGAAATCTGGATAACACTGCACCGACGACGACGAAGACGACGACGACGATGATGATGATGATGATGATGATGATTCTGGGTATGATGACTGGACTATGATAATGAAGAAGTATTAAGAAGATGAAGGTATGTAAGTGATGTCCATGAGAAGGAGGGAAAGGATGTTGCTAATTTAGTGATGATAAGGTAAATCAGATGCTGCTGCTGATGATAATGTCTATGCTTATGAAGATGTTTATGATTTTCATGTCGTCGATATCCTGACGTGGATAGAAAGCTGATAACAATGATTATGATCCTGGAAATCACAATGATGAAGATGTGGAGACGATTGTTTAGAAAAAACAAAGTGTGAAGAGGAGAAGGGTTATGATATTGTGTTGGTGTTGGTGTTGTACTCAAACATATTCATGTGACACGATGTGAGATAAATACAAGTTTATTCTAATGCGTGTGAGTAAATAACACACATATTTATACGTATGTATCTAACCTAGCTGAAGTCAGAAAAAATTATGTCTGCTCCTGCTGTAAACCGTATAACTGCGATAACATTTATCCTTAGGCGACTTCATATCTTTGACCGCCGAGATTAGTAGACTTTGATTAAATACCTACGATAACATACAAGTGGCGAGTTGAGGGCGATTTCAGTCCACGCAATAACCAATATGTAATATACCATTGTAAGTGTGTGCATATATGCACGCAAATATATTTACGTGTGTGGGGGGGGGAGGACTGTGTAGGAAGAAGGAGGCTTCCCGACTACAGGGTTCCTGTTTCAGTCCCACTGCATGGCACCATGGGCAAGAGTCTTCTACCGTAGCGTCAGGCCGACCAAAGTCTTGCATATATTTTTGCACGTGTGTGTATATGTGTCTGCAGTTGTTCCTCCATCACCGCTTAACAACCGGTGTTGGTGTGTTTACGATCCCGTAACGTAGCGGATCGGCGAAAGGAATTCGACAGAATAAGTGATCGGCTTAAAAGATAAGTCTTGTGGTCGATCTGTTCGACTAAAATCCTTAAACTAAAATATATACATACATACATACACATATACATACATATATATATATATATATATATATATATATATATATATATATATATATATATATATATATATATATATATATATATATATATATATATATATGTATGTGTGTGTGTGTGTGTGTATATATATATATATATATATATATATATATATATATATATATATGCATGTATATGTACTTTATTCTTTTATTGTTCTTGTACTTGTTTCAATCATTTGACTGCGGCCATGCTGGACCACCGCTTTTAGTCGAATAAATCGACTCCAACACTTATTCTTTGTAACCCTAGTACTTATTATATATATATATATATGTATATATATATATATATATATATATATATATATATATATATATATATATATATATATATATATATATATATATGTATGTGTGTGTGTGTGTGTGTGTGTATATATATATATATATATATATATATGCATGTATATGTACTTTATTCTTTTATTGTTCTTGTACTTGTTTCAATCATTTGACTGCGGCCATGCTGGACCACCGCTTTTAGTCGAATAAATCGACTCCAACACTTATTCTTTGTAACCCTAGTACTTATTCTATTGGAGTCTTTTGCTGAACCTCTAGGTTAGGGGGACGTGAACACACCAACATCGGTTGTCAAGCAATGGGTTTTAACGGTCATTTTCATAGCATTATTTTCAATGACCCGATAACTGAAGAGATGCCGGCGTGGGTTTCCGCCCCGACATACGAAACTCGGAGTTTTATCATGGCTACCGAATAATTGTCACATATTATATTTACAGATACATATATATATATATATATATATATATATATATATATATATATATACGATGGGCTTCTTTCAGTTTCCGTCTATAAAATCCACTCACAAGGCTTTGGTCGGGCGAGGCTATAGTTGAAGACACTTGCCCAAGGTGCCACGCAGTTGGAGTGAACCCGAAACCATGGGGTTGGTAAGCAAGCTACTTAATAAAACTAAAATTATAATATACAGCAGTGTGCAATGTATACCAAAAACGGAAAACGATAATTGTAATTGCATGAGACTAGTCACATTTTAGCTCCTAGTTCTCGCAATGTAGGCGCTTCTAACATCCTAGAATATGTTTATACATGTATAAACATATTTATTTCTTTATTACCCACAGAGCGCTAAACATAGAGCGGACAAACAAGGACAGTCAAAAGGAACATGTCGATTACATCGACCCCAATGCGTAACTGGTACTTATTTAAACGACTCTGAAAAGATGAAAGGCAAAGTCGACCTCGGCGGAATTTGAACTCAGAACATAACGGTAGACGAAATTCCGCTAAGCATTTCACACGATGTGCGCTAACGATTCTGCTAGCTCGCCGCCATCTATATTTATATACATATTATTAATTTTAAAAATATCAATATAAGTGGCTAGCAAGCATAAAATGACCAAAAATGTAAAATTATGAATTTATAATCAGTGTACAAGATAATACACAGTATTGTTAGAAATAAGTGTTCAAACGGCTCAAGAGCCACTGTAAATCACCTATACACAATGGGGAATTAGAGAAAATGAGTATATAAAAAGCTAACTCACCGATCTTCACTCGCTATCGGTATTACAATATTTGACGTCTTAAACTAAGTTATATAACTAGAATAAAATACAAGTAATCTGTCAAAAGTGAGGACTCTACGAGGAACCAAGTTCACGTTGAATGAGACAAAACTGCCCATGGGAACGATTCTAGAGTATGTAGAGCATAGGAATAAGAGTGGGGGTCCCCTTTATGGACATGGTTGATTATTTCGATTCCTGGATCTTCGTCATATTTGTTGTGCAATACTGACAGCATAATCTTCGGAGACACATGATGGGTTGGACATACTTCAGACATAATACTGTTTATGATTTCACAGGGGCACATAGCAACCCGAAAGCTGTGCTTCACATCTATTATGTAACAAGCAGTATAAGTCATTAATTAGCTTTCTAAAGAGAAAAGCCGAAAAGATTAAGACAACAGCAGACCATGCAGGCTGCTGTACCTAGGGAATTTCTTTAAAACCGTCTAAATAGATTGTCTCAGGAACTTCTTCAAAACCGCTCGAATGGATCGTCCAGAAGCCTGTAGATCTCCTTTCAACGGCCATAACGATTTAGTGAAAGTGAGGGAGAAATGAAATGTGTGGCCAATAACAACAACAACAACTACTACAACAAAGGATCCTAGATCATAATGATACCGAATATCTACACCCGATAATACAACCCCATCTTCTTGCGAATCTTGATGACCTGGTGAAGACTAAGAGGAATATGCCTCAATCTACAGGAGATAATCCTAAAACAATTCGGATTAAAAATATTATCCTACAAAATTAGTCAACTCTATAAACAGATGATGTAGATGTGCAAAGAGTAGCTCAATTGCTATGAAGAAAAGCCCGCCATTTGTAAGGAAATCTCACCAACTCCCTTGAAAGAAAGAGGTTCACAGTGCCTCAAGCAGCTAAACAAATGTATCAGAAAATTATAGGGATAGCATGTGAACTTCTTGCTGACCTATCGATTGGTTAATACAAAACTATCAATATTTAGATAGGCTCTTGATAAATAACACCAAATATATTAACACTTTCCTACAATGCATCCGAACGCAGAACGTGGACGTTTACCTGGCGCAAGAAATACTCATAGCTGTTCCTGAAATTACTATCCTTAAAATTAAACTAGAGGATCATGGAGATGACTGAATCAAAATCAAAATATGCTGTGGCCAATGCTGGTGGAAGTAAACATTACTCTATGTTCACTGTATTTGATGTGCGTTGCCTTTGATATATGCAGCTCAGATAATTCAAAGGAGACAAATACGTTGATCGTTTGATACATGTTGCTTTGAAATGCGAAATAAGCAAACGTATTTGGAGGATCAATGAAGCGGTCACTTTAACTAACTGAGGCAGAGAATTCAGAATAACAAACTACTCAGTATCTTAATGATGTAGGAGAGAGTGCGAGTGGTCAAGAGAAAAGCTGAGCATTGCAGTCAGAGAAGCCAAGGATTCAGAGAGGAAATATTTTGTGCATACCCTAAACTAAATAATTGCATTATCATACATTTTATGATTGCGCAATAATATTAATTGTATTGTATCATGAAAGAACGAAAAAGAAAAGTGACGTTTTAGAGCTAATTGCAGCTTTTATTGTTTCTAACTTTTGAAGCAAAATCATTGAAATTTTGTTGATATTACATTTCCATCTATTATGATTTAGTCATACAACAATATCGGTCTTATCCTTCAAATTCTAAAAGTTAATCTATAATTTGTTACCGGGTACATATATACAATGTAGTATTGATGCTTTCACAAGACAATGAATTGCTACCCTCGGAACAAGTACTGTATATCTAAGGAGATATATGACGAAAAATCTTTTATAGTTTTCGTGATTTCACACCGACGTTAAGAATGTAGGTGTAATGCAGTAATTTTAAAATGTAACAGAATTTTATTAAATAACTACATGTTGTAGTGCGTAAAAAGCTTTGCAATAATTTGATAATTTGTTTGCTTTATTCGTCAGGTTTCAACAAAGGCATCCTAGACAGTGATGCACTGTCTGAAATCACCTTTCTGCCAGTTCTCTGATCCCACGATAATACCAGTTCCTGTCCTTCGAGGTGCAGAACTCCTTCACTGAAGCTTCCAACTCCTTTTAGTTGATGAAACGTCGGAGAACAGGCAGGCATCGATGGTTCGGCCATTCGGAACAAACTTGTAGCTAATTATATTCCCATAATTCTAATTTCTTTATTACCCACAAGGGGGTAAACATGGAGGGGACAAACAAGGACAGACAAAGGGATTAAGTCGATTACATCGACCCCAGTGCGTAACTGGGGTCGATGTAATCGACTTAATCCCTTTGTCTGTCCTTGTTTGTCCCCTCTATGTTTACTGGTTGAAACTTTTATATTTGGTGACAGCTTCCGGAGGATGTCCCTAGCTTAACCACTGCTTATGTGGAAAAATATCTTTTTCGGATTATTACTTGTTCTGATCCATGGCTCATATCCTTCACTCATGATGCTTCATCAACCAAGAGAAAGGAGGAAGCTTCAGCGAATGAGTTCTTCGCCTCGAAGGACAGGAATTGGTAACAGAGAGGAGAGGAATCAAGCAACTGGGAAAAAGGTAGCTTCAAAATCAGCAACACGATGGCCTCTACTTTGAACGCTAAGCTGCTTTTGTTGACGACTAAAGCAAACAAATTACCAGAGTATTGTGAAACTTTTGACTTAACTCAATACAATGTCCAGTTTAATTAAATTATTGGCGTCTACAATAACAATTGGTTCTCTACTATCATTCATTTATTTAGATCCTCAAATCCCAATGAATATAAACGTTTAACACATTTCAAAATCAATTACACGAGGGACATATTTCGACATTTCACGACTTGTTTCAGCTTTAGAGTGTTATAAATATTGTAGCGGCTTAACTGCCACGCGATCTCGTTGCACCCCACTTTGCTTGCCGGGTTAAATGTTATTTGTGCATTGAAATTTATTTCAATAACTTCACCGCTTCTGGCAAATGCTGAATCATTTATCACATTTGAAACATAATCTGACAAAATTCTTTGGAAGCCATACAAAGTCTCAAAGATTGTATTTAGTTAAAATGAATGCAGTTTGAGTTGGTGTATGTTAACCAATTAATAATCGATTCAGAATTAATTGTTGTTGGCGAACTAATATAAATGGATAAAGCATGCTGGGTAAATAAGTACCAGAGTTTCATCACTTGAAGTTAACAAAACTCAATTTTGACAAAGGATTTGTATGAGTTGGATCACACATTAGGAGTCATAGAAATGAGACAAATTAGGAAATATAGAGAAAAGATTGTGTTGTATATATGAAATACACACACATACATACGTCTCTATGTATGCTAATATTTACATGGATA
>NC_142930.1:119387648-119390148 GCF_046866305.1 Octopus bimaculoides | reverse complement strand
ACCACCACCACTGTAACCATCACCACCATCACCGCCACCACTACCATCGTACTCATCAACACTACCGCCCCCACCACCAAAACCACAAATACCACGGCCATCATCATCAACATTATCCAGTACTACCACCGCCGCCGCCGCCGCCGCCACCATTCAACGTCAAACAAAACAACATTACTATTGAATAAACAAAATACAAAAAATAAACAATAAAATAAAACTATTACGTTTCATATAACAAAAGTAAAAAAAACAACCAAGAAATGTCATCATCATAATCATCTTCGTCATCAGCACCAGCAGCAGCAGTAGCAGTAACATCATCATCATCATCGTCATCATCATCATCGTCATCATCATCATCGTCGTCATCGTCGTCATCATCGTCATCATCATCATCGTCATAATCGTTATCATCATCATCATCATCATCGTCATCATCATCGTCATCATCATCATCGTCATCATCAACATCGTCATCATCATCATTGTCATCATCATCAGAAGCAGCAGCAGTAGCAGCAACATCGTCATCATCATCATCATCATCATAAGCCGCAAGACTAAAATAAAAAAAAGACAAAATGGTGACATTAACAACAAGAAAACAAAAAAAAGTAAAGAAAAAAAAAAGAAAAACAAAACCAAACTGCATGATCAATAATACCAGGTGCAGCAAGTATCGGAAGAAACAACCAACACCAGCAACAACAACAACAACAATAACAACGACAACAACAACAACAACATCAAACAACAAAGACACAGCTAAACAAGAACAAACCGCATTGTATAAGATGAGGAAGCTGCAAAAAGCAACGTCACTGTAGATGAGAATTTACAAAAATAACTTCAACAAACATGAAAGATGAAGAACGAAAGAAACGTAAATATTAAAGACAACGAGAGAAACAAGATGGGGAGAGGCGAGAAGAAGAGAAACATGAAATTAAAACAACAGCAGTGAGTTAGCAAATAGATGTCGGATCCTTCGTCTTTCTCGACGAAGAGCTTTCAGTAGACTCGTTTGATCAGCTGTGTTTTTTTTTTCTTTTCTTGTATTCTCATATTTGTTTCAGTCATTTCACTGCTGCCATGTTGAAGCATCGCTTTTAGTGGAGCAAATCGAACCCAGGCTTGGACTCATTCTTTGTGAGCCTGGTACTTGTGTTATCGGTGTCTTTTGCCGAACTGCTAAGTTACGCGGGCGTAAGCACATCAGCATCGGTTGTCAAGCGATGTTGGGGGACAAACAAACACACAAACGTGAGTGGATTTGGTAGGCAGAACTTGAAAGAAGCCCGTCGTATAAATATATATATATATATATATATATATATATATATATATATATATATATATATATATATATATATATATATATACGACGGGCTTCTTTCAGTTTCCGCCTACCAAATCCACTCACAAGGCTTTGGTCGGCCCGAGGCTATAGTAGAAGACACTTGTCCAAGGCGCCACGCAGTGGAACCGAGCCCAGAAACAAGTGGTTGGGAAGCAAGCTACTTACTACACAGCCACTCCTGCGCCGTGCTGTATTTATTTATTTTCTTCGGACACTGACGAAGGGAAATAACCCTGAAACTCGGGTCCGTTCGTGCTACAGATCACGATGAGAGGGATAACTTCCCTTGGCAAAAGAAACAGGACACAGAAGCGTGTCGATAAGCCAGCTGGAGGAGATGTCCTCCTGGGGCTAAAAGCAACAGTAACATCCACCCCTAAGGGTCAGCCACATTTAAGTGCCAATATACTTCACTTTATATATATATATATATATATATATATATATATATATATATATATATATATATATATATATATATATATATATATATATATATATATATATATATATATATATATATAAGCAATGTCAATTCTCTAAATGAAGCATTAACAGTAACTGCACGATAAAGTGTAGTATATTGCCACTTAAGTGTGGCTGACCCCTAGGGGTGGATGTTACTGTTGCTTTTAGCCCCAGGAGGACATCTCCTCCAGCTGGCTTATCGACACACGACTGTGTCCTGTTTGCCAAGGGAAGTTATCCCTCTCACCTTGATCAGCAGCACGAACGTATCCGGATTTCAGGGTTATTTCCCTTCGTCGGCGTTCGACAGCTGATGACCCTGGCGAGAGAGACAAAAACCTGGCAAACCTTATATCTTCTTTTCCAGTGAAATTCTTCACCGATATTGAAAAGGTGAAAACAAGCAATGTCAATTCTCTAAATGAAGCATTAACAGTAACTGCACGATAAAGTGTAGTATATTGCCACTTAAGTGTGGCTGACCCCTAGGGGTGGATGTTACTGTTGCTTTTAGCCCCAGGAGGACATCTCCTCCAGCTGGCTTATCGACACACGACTGTGTCCTGTTTGCCAAGGGAAGTTATCCCTCTCACCTTGATCAGCAGCACGAACGTATCCGGATTTCAGGGTTATTTCCCTTCGTCGGCGTTCGACAGCTGATGACCCTGG
>NC_142930.1:119377648-119380148 GCF_046866305.1 Octopus bimaculoides | reverse complement strand
GTTAAAGTTGTCGTATTTCTGTAATTTCAACCAATGACTGACGTCCATTCAGCCGTAAAAATTAAGTGCTGACTACGTAAACAAACAATTCGCGGCGGTGATAAAATTATTATTTCCTTGTCAAAAAATGACTGAAGCATATTGGCAGTAGCTAATAAACTTTTCTATTATAGGCACAAGGCATAGTTTTTGAGGGAAGGAGCAAGTCAATTAGGGTTAGGGTTAGGGAAAACGAACACACGTGTGTTGCCTCTGCAAAATGTCAGAAGTAATGGAGATTAAATACGCTTTACATCGCTTAGGAGTAACTGTAAACAGCTGAATACTTGTCAGTGATTGGTTGAAATTATCGAAATAAGACAATTTTTTTACATGAAATAAATCCGAATACAAATTTTTTTTTCTGTTCTATAACACAAAATAGATAAGTATACGAAGTTTGAAAGTCTTTCGGTACCAAAAACACTACATAAAACATTAATGAAAACTGGTGCCCCCGTTTTGAACAAGATCCATATCTAAATATCATAACAACCCCAGTACGCAACTGGTACTTAATTTATCGACCCGGAAAGTCAACCTCAGCGGAATTTGAACTCTGAACGTAAAGACAGATACCGCTAAGTATTTCGCTCGGCGTGCTAATATTTCTGCCAGTTCACCGCCTTAGCATTTGTTTTTATTAGCGTTTTAATTTAGTCATGATGAATGACTGTAGGACTGCCAGAATGTTCACGGACATCCAGATTAAAATTTTCCCCACTAAATCATTTACGCTAAGCTATGACACCATCTCCATAAACTGCACACGTTTTTTCTTGCTGGTTGTAAAGATTTTTCGTGTTTGAAATAAAAGAGCCACAAATATATTTAGTTTTTTTCTCCATTTTCAAATTTACTGTAAAAACAGTAGGAATAAGATACCCATATATTAATTGTATAGAAATAAGTATTGAAATGCTACCTCTTAGAATATATATATATATATATATATATATATATATATATATATATATATATATATATATATATATATATATATATATATATATATAAGCACACACATGGGTGTGCGTGTGTATCGTTTGCTTCTGTTATGAAATAGATGATGTGGTTAGCTCAAAAATTCTTGGCCCCGAAAGATGAAAGTCTAATTCGAACTTGGCAGAATTTGAACTCAAAACCGGAAGAAATGCCACTAAGAATTTTGACCGGAGTTCCAACTATCATGACAACTCTGTGCCCCACTTTCAAATAACAAAATTATTATTATTATTATTATTATTATTATTATTATTATTATTATTATTATTATTATTATTATTATTATTATTCAGTAGTTTTATTTTTATAACGTGCTTTCACTTCACTACCGAGCGCAGCTCTGTGCGCCTTGGGTATGTGCTGTGGTTTGCTGTGGTGCTCTTATGTTTACTGTATTGAAAGTGTTTTGCGTAGAATGTGTGCAGTACCCAGTAGTGCAATTTTCTGTGTGTTATATATATCTGTAAGTCCTGGTGTTTTTGTTATGTATTTGTCTGAATATTTTTTTATTATACCTAAGGCACCTACTATGATAGGAATTGTTTCTGTTTTTAGATTCCACATTCGAGTTATATTATTATTATTATTATTATTATTATTATTATTATTATTATTATCATCATCATTATTATTATTAGTGTTGTTGTTGTTGTTGTTTTTGTTGATCTGGCAGAATCTGGCACGCTGGATGACATGCTAAGCTGTATTTTGCTCTTCGAAATGCTCTGAGTTCAAATTCTATCGAGGTCGACTTTGCCTTTTATCCTTTTGGTGTTGATAAATTAAGAACCATTTGCCCACTGGGGTCGAACTAATCGACTGGTACTTCTCCC
This sequence comes from Octopus bimaculoides, assembly GCF_046866305.1. Taxonomy (NCBI): domain Eukaryota; kingdom Metazoa; phylum Mollusca; class Cephalopoda; order Octopoda; family Octopodidae; genus Octopus; species Octopus bimaculoides. The sequence goes on along the minus strand of NC_142930.1, from coordinate 119,378,271 downwards.
AAAATACCAGGCCTTATGTCTATAGTAGAAAGGATTCTTATTATTATCATTATCTTCTTTCAACTTTGTTTCCGTTTCTTGCCGAGTGTCTTCCCGACGCCTAGAGTAATGAAACTCATTGTACACATGTGTAGGGCATTAAAATAAAGATACTAGATTGTTTATTTACAAAGTCGTGTGACAGAAAAAAAGGGAAGGAAGAGAGACAGAAAAAGGGAAGAAGAAGATTTTTTTTTTTTTAAGGGAGGAAGAAAGCTAGGAACATACAAAGGATAAAGGTAAGAGAATTCACGGCGACAATGCTCTTCTCAATACGTGAGACGTACCAGTTAATCTTTTCCAGTTCCTGCATAAATGGTATGTCAGGAAGCATTTTCAAATAATTTTCAGTTCCTTTTTTGATCATTTCAAATGTTCCTACAATCATTCGTATTGTAGCCGCCTTGAAATGCCACAGTTTTTCAATTTCAATCAGCAAATCTTTATATTTTCTGAGCTTATCAAATTATTTTGCCCAGATATTACGATCACAAGGTATGCTCATTTCAATTAATAAACAAATTCTATTGTTTTGGTCTTTCACAACAATATCTAGTTTATTAATTTTGAAGGTCCAGTTTGTA
>NC_142930.1:119332648-119372648 GCF_046866305.1 Octopus bimaculoides | reverse complement strand
GCCCAGTTAGAATTTTCTTCAGGTCGAGTAGCCCATCGCGCTCAAAAGGTCCCTGAATAAGGTTTGTTTATGGATGCTGAGCAAAACACCCATGTTTCCAAAGGGGGATTATTCAAACCCCAAAGAATTCCTCTCAACACATGGTTATGATGCTTCCCCAATACTTCCGCTCATGATCAGAGATCCACATATTGCCAGCTACCAAGAGACATGCTCAACTGGTTAAGGTCAAACAACTGACAAGCAAATCTGTCTTATTAAGCAGAATATTTGCTGTAGCCCATCTTTTATACCAAGACAAAACAATGTACAAGATAGCACTTCCAATCAGTCATTGTTGAGAAAGCTCAGCTTTATTTTCAGGAAAATATTGCATATTGAGGCGAAGCGCCCTCTGTATGGTTATTGGTACAAAGGAGGAGAACTATCTCGTCAAAATTGAGTCGAGATCAGAAGTTTAGAATTAAAAAGAAAACGAAAGGACACGAAAAATTCATATATATATATCGTTGCTAATATGTTAAACTATAGTATACCAAAATTTGGCCAAATGCTTATTTAGGGGGGGGGGGGCAATATTTAATATTGCTTGCAATAGCCGGTTCTTTTGGTCAAACTATCGTATCTGCAGCAGTTTCAGATGCCAAGATATGAAAATTGTCAAAGCGTAGTACAACGGTTTAATATTTTTCAAAAGTACAGTCAGTCCCGCATACGACAGTTTTGCAAAAATATTTCTGAGTGAAAATATCATATATGCATGGATTTGCGATTTTATGTACCCAACAAAGTATTACTGTTAAGCTGAAACTGTCGCTAATGTAAAAAGAAATAACATGGCGAATTTTTTTTTTTCATTTTCTGAAAAAGCAACGTTTTGGACTCACGTCAGTTTTCCATAATAACAACGACATGAATATGTACTTTAAATGAACTTCTTTTAATCTACAGAGAAGTATTTTCGCAGTACCTTTAATTTCACTTCGTCTTGAGCGTTGCTGTTTTTGCTCGGGATTGTATTTATTTTCCTTTTAAATTTTCATTTTTCCATCGATACCGACAAACATTGTATCCTGTTCAATGTTTTGATTTACTCCTTATCATAGCAAGATGATGCGGTGATAATACTACTGGTTGTGGAAAGTGTAATATATGACTAGTCATCGGTGACAGGCACTGAGAACGTAATGATATTTTTCGGTATCGCCGGAAATGCGACCTGTGATGCTTCCGACAGTGTTGTGTAAACATCATCTTCTGAAACACGATTTTTATTTTATTCTGCTTCAGCTATCTTTTTTCTCCTGTTATCCCCAAGTTCTTCGGCGCATAAATCCCTCAAATGACTATATCTATATAATTGTAGCAAGGAGATTTTCTGATTCGTACCACAAGTATAATGGTCGCTTCTTTTCATTTGGCAGAACACAGTTTAAAAGCAGCATCTAAACTCTACCAAAAATTTATTACCCCAAAAGATTATTCATGTCCAACACTTATAGGCAACTGGCAGAGTTTACGAAATACAACTAATAACTTTTTCATTCGCTTTTTTCATTTCATTTGGCGAAAAATGTGTACGTTTATATGCATTGTTGTTACCGTCAACCGAATCACTGAAGTCGTTTGAATTGAGTTATTATCTGTCAAAAGTAACTTTCTTCAGTATTCAATGCATACGAGCTGGCGTGCAGTTAAAGGCATTTTATTTATTCTTTGAGTTATAACGTTCTTTTCATTTTGCGGCTGACAATTTATCTTATCTATCTGAATTGTAAACAGTAAAATAACTGTAAAAGTATCCCAAATTCACTTACGTTATTTTCCCTTGGCATGGAGAGATCTCCTAATTCTACAAGGAATAATTTTCTAAATACAGTTGAACAAAAATACGTCTTTGTTATTCAGCTATGCTTGGCAAAATATTGTCCTAATTTCATGAAACAAGCAGAAACACGAGGTTGAACGAAGAAATTAAGATTTAATCCCTTCCCCCAAATTTGTGAGTTTGTGCTTCCAGTAGAAAAGATTATTATTATTATTATTATTATTATTATTATTATTATTACTATTATTATTATTATTATTATCATCATCGTTATTAAGGCGGCGAGCTGGCAGAATCGTTAGCACGCCGGGCGAAATGCTTAGCGGTATTTCGTCCGTCTTCATGCTCTGAGTTCAAATCCCGCCGGGGTCACCTTTGCCTTTCATCCTTTCGGGATCGATAAAATAAATACCAGTTGAGTACTGGTGTTGATGCAATTGACCTACTCCCAGCCCGAAATTGCTGGCCTCGTGCCAAAATTTGAAACCATTATTATTATCATTATTCAATTTCATTTCTGTAAATCCTAGACAGCTAGATGTTAACCGGTCCGGACAGTTCAGTTAGAAAAAAGTCAGCAACAAGTTGATAAAGGTCTCTTACTGCTTCCTCCCCTGTACCTTACAAAGACCAGACTTTCCTTAAAATCCTTGCTATACCAAGAGGTACTGCTTTCTAAAGGACTTGAAACCTTGCATCAGTTTCGATTTTATTTCCACAACCATCCAATCTGTCGGATATGCATCCCAAGCTCCGATCACTACTGGGATCACTTAAAACATTTTAATTCCCGACCAACCACCACAAGTTTCGTGTCTTCTCCTTCAGTGGTTCAGATTTCTCTATCTTCTCATTCTCTGTAGCTTTCACTCTGCTATCTCTTGGGAAAGAGATATCGATAATTTGGGCCTCTTTTCACTTTTCCGTTGACAACTACAATCTCTGGTCTTCTTGTCTCAATCATTCTCTCACTCTGAAAGGTGAGGACCCACAAAAGCTTAAATTTGTCATTCTCTAACCCCGAATGTGCATTTTACTTACACTATTTAGCCTCTCTGGCAAGCCCAAATTACTCAGATATCATCCAGTGGATATAACCAGCAACATTAACATATCGTCTTTTGTACTCCCACTGTGCCAATTCAGCATATTCGCTTACAAGATGACTGACCGTTTTTCTAATTGTCCCACACATTCTACATAGTAGTGACTCTCTCGTTTTGTCAACATGATGTTTAACGTAGTTAGTTCGAAAAGCCAGCCTCTGGGCGCTGAACATCAGAACTTCAATGCATCCTTTCAGATCGCCATTTCTAAGCCACAATCAATTCTTATCCGAATCTAGTGTATTGTCGATGTTTTACTAATAATATTATTATAGCATTAGCATAAATCTACATACGTGTTCCTGTATAACAAAGGGAATTGTTACTGAAATTGAATTGCTTTATACTTAAATCGTATAATATACTACAAATACTCGCACAAATAGCCGATTAGGAACTATCGATGAAGAGCCTAACAGAGTGCATGTCAAAGAATCACATGACAGATTGAATACACTACGAAATGTATGAGGAATCTCAATATACAAAATACCCCGTCTGTGTGTGTGTGTTCTCAATGCACGCTCAAATCTCTGGAACAATCTGTACCATACTTATAGTACATGAATAATTTGACCTTGGAAAGAATAATACGGTCCAGATGTTTTCTTTTTGTTTTCCTTATTAAAAAATGAATAATATTGCTCTCTATATAAAGATTCACTTCTTCAAATTGTTTTCTCAACTTCGTGTCTTTGGTATCACAACCAGCTATTTACACACACATGTATGTATACATCATTACAGTTGTGACGATTTCTGGTAAAAAAAAAGAATTTCCAAAGGTAACTCCATGTCAGAAAAAAATTCCATACTCAGATGGACGCTTTTTCCTCAATTAATTAAATGAGGTGCTGTATATTGTACCTTGATTTTCCAATACATATTTCGGACATTTTTGAACCAGTCGCCTTCATGTCTCACATTTAAATCCCATGTGATTATTCTCGGCGCAAATCGACTTATTAACACTTTCACGTAACTATTTTGTAAATATCAACATAGTAACTAAGAAACCAGTTATTTATTTACACATACACACTTATGTATACATCATTACAATATTGACGATTTCAGATAAAAAAGAATTTCTAAAGTTACTTTCATTTTTACTATTCTTCTCCGGCTTTCTATTTGTGTAAGACATATGCCTATGTAAGTATGTGTGTGAGAAACAAATTTCATACGGAAGTTTCCTTTAATTGATCAATTGTCAACGGGGCATAACTACAGATTTCTGCACTCACTACCGACTTTGAAAGATTATAACTTTCAGAATAATGGATATTTCTTAATGAAATTTTGTATGAATATGTGTTATATCATGTAGATTCTGAATATACATTTTTTGTTAGTTGGGGAGGGAGTGTTGTAGAAGGGAAATTGTCTACAAACATAGCTCGGACTGTGTAGATTCCGAGCATATAGGAATTAGGGGGGAAAACAATTGGGGGTCATTTTGCAGAATAAACATCGGGGATGTTTCAGAACAAGTCGTCCATATTCGTTACATTTTCTCTATTGTATGTGTTTGTGCATCCGTAGATTTCTACTGAAGCAACAGACAATGAAGTCAGATGAAGCCCTCACCAGAAAACTCATGCTAAAAATAACAGCTAAATGTCTGGTACACAGCTATATGTTATTAAGACAACTTACCGGTTGCATACGATTTTCTTCACTTTAAGTAAATTCCCAGGTAAATGTTTCTAGAAGAAAGACAGAAGACACCAGAAGCAAAAATAAGGAATATGCACGTACAGTTAAATATAGAATTGTAAAGTATAATTTGTTACATAATCTCTATAATAAACATGATAGTGAATGGAATAATTTCCTGTCTGAACTTATTTCATTAGATATATATATATGTGTGTGTGTGTGTGTGTGTGTGTGTGTGTATGTGTGTGTTTGTGAGGACACTGAGAATAAGCATCCTACCCCTTGTGCTTTTTTTCTCTCTACGAATTCAGACTTTCAATATGCAAAAAATAATCTACTTTTAGACATTTTAATACACTCCTCCTTAACTTATCAATTTTTTTCCCGAAATTTTACGGATACGGTTAAGAGTTATATACGGATGCACAAGAGCACAAAACGGGGAGACTGAAACAAATATGGACGACTTGTTCCACTCTATCACCAGTGTGGAGCAATTCGCAAAAATAACCCCCAATTGTTTTCTCCCAATATTTTATATGCTTGGAATCTACATAGTCCGAGGTATATAGACAATTTCATTAAAACAATATCCATTTTCCTGAAAGTTAAGACGAATTGAAGTGGACTCTGGTGAATTTTCCGAAAATCCTACCCATTCCCTCCTAAAACATTTTCCCAAAAATGTTTGTATATTCGGAATCTATATGATATAATACATATTCGTAGAAAACTTCATTAAAAAATATCCATTTTTCTGAAAGCTATCATCATCCGAAATCAGTGGTGGGAGGCGGAAAGCCTGTGGGGAGAGGGTACCAACTGTCAATGACATCATGATGCATGTGCTCCCAAACATTGCACAAAATTTTAGCAACAGCCAGTGGCTTTGTGAGCGAGCCATCTTAGCTCCACGTAATGATGCTGTCAACAAAATCAACTGCGATCTCCTGCAGCTGTTGCCCGGACAACAACAGTCTTTCAACTCCCTCAACACTGTCATTGATCAGGACCAGGCTGTAGTTTTTCCAACTGAGTTCTTGAACTCTCTACAGTCATCTGGGATGCTACCTCACCACTTAACACTGAAAAAGGTGGCCCCAATCATGCTGTTCAGGAATCTGGTTCCACCTCGTCTATGCAATGGCACCAGACTGGTGGTGAAAGCAATGCGACTCCATGTCCTACCGACAACAGTTATGACTGGGAACTATAAGGCTGAGGACATTTTCATTCCACGGATCCCGTTAATCCCATATGACTTCCCATTTTAATTTAAACGGTTCCAGTTCCCAGTGAAACCAAATTTCGCTATATCAATAAACGAGTCTCAAGGACAGTCTCTCAAGGTTATTGGACTCCACCTTGCTTCTCTCATGAGAAGTTATATGTAGGATGTTCGCGAGTTGGAAATCCCCAAATTTTTTTCATTTATGCGCCACTCAAAACATCGTATATTTAGAAGCTCTTGATAATTAAACTGTGATTGATTTCCTGTATTGTTTCAATACCTTTATTTATGCTCACGTCATCTGACAGAATGTTTGTTAAATATACTTATTAACAGGAGGGGAGCGCCCGCAGGTCGATTCTTCTCACATTTATGCATTTTCAGGTTCAACGGACTTCAAATAACTGACAGTTGAAGGTTATTGCAAAGACAAAGAACTACCTGGTTTTTTAACAATTTTAATAGTGAGAACATCGCATAAAACATGTTATTGACATTAATAGTTTGTACCTCAGTTAATTACTGCTGAGAATTGCATAATCCATATTTGATTTGACTAAGAGATTTAAAAGGCATACTTAAATTTCATTATTTTCAATAACCGAGAAACACCAGGTTATTAACGTATAAAGTCGGTATCTCAACTACTATGAGGTAACACCTGCGTGGTCTATGTTTCATGTTAGAGATCTAAAAGGCACTTTTAAATTTCATTATTTTCTTTAAGCCCGGAAAACGCCGGGTATTTCTGCTAGTTATAAATAAATCAATAAATTGAAATACAACGTTTTAAAAAACGGTAGGAAACAGTACCCTTGAGTTCGATGCATATAGACATACCATATCACTCAGATTTTAAAAGTTCATTGCACCAAACGATTGAACCGGTACCGTAACAATCTAAATAAGGGGATGGACTTTAATCATAACTTGCAGTCAAAAAACACAATCATAAATATGAAGAGAATATGTTTCTTACCTACATGTACATTTTACAGTGGCACTCTACACACAGAAAACGCGAACACTACATTAACATTTTCTTATATTAATGAGAAGAAAACTAACAGTAATATAAATCTAGTTTTTGGTCGCAACAGATTATCTAAGTGATGAAGATGTATGCTCAAAAGTAAAGATGTACCAGACATAGAAATAGAACATTTAAAACTCAGACAATGCCAGACCAACACGAACAAAAACCAAGAAGGCTATTTTATAAAAATTAAGAACATAAACCTTGAAGATAGCAGAACTTCTCCAATACAAAATAAAATAAATATCAGATCACAAAAAGAAACGACCTCAGTCATATCTATTAAGTACTGACTGACCAGCAAATGCCGAACAAAAACATCACAATATATATATATATATATATATATTAGAAGTAAATATGAGAAAGATTTTAAAATAGAAAAGTCATATATAAAGATATAATTTCTGGGTATATCAGAAAGAATCTGAATGTAGCAATGCTTAAGTAATTGGAATGTATACAAAATATTCTTACGGAAGAAAAGAATACCTTTTCTTCTACAAATGAAATTTTCCGACAATATAACAAAGACGGTAAAAGAAAACGATCTTGGTTGATTTCAGGAAAACTGATGCGTGCATCAATACCACAAGGATAAACGAAATGATATATGGAATAGTCATAGCAGATAGAAATGAAAATAGATACTTTCACTGATTTACTCTTTAATGAATATGAACATCCAAGCAAACAACTCAAAGAAACAGAAAATAGAAAAATAAGTTATTTCTTAATTCTCAATGAAAGGAATAACATAAAGACAAAATTGGAAACAGGACATATTCGTAATCCAAGAAAGTCTGAAACAAAAGGTCCTTGATAAATAGCTAATAATTTATTTGGACAAAACAAGTGGTACAATTATGTAACAACAAAATAATGACTAATGAAACACAAGTGCACAAACTTGGAGATATGCATGAACAGTGATTGTAAAGCTATGGATGGGAATATTCGAAGCAGTACGTGCAGCGCATGAGCGATCGTTGGAGATGATATTCATTCAAGAAGCCTAAATTCTTGATGAATGTCAACACATGCAAAATACCATGAGGTGATAAAGATTTCCTTCAAAATATTTTGATTCAAAACATTCTAATATAATTTTTTTTTACGTTTATGGTTTTGTTTTGCATTATTATAATATTTCAGGATAGTCAATATTATTATTATTGAGTGAGAGAACAGGGCATACCATCAAAGTGACACTGTGGTAAAATATACGAAGCCCAGTATACCCATCATGACTACCCGTCTGATAAGGGTACACCAGGCACATTCATCACAACCATGTGTGCGCGACATGGTGATCTCATATCAAGATAAACAACGCATGACCTTGCAGGCGGGGCCCAGTTAGAATTTTCTTCAGGTCGAGGAGCCGATCCCGCTCAAAAGGTCCTTGAATAAAGGTTGTTTGAGGATGTCGAAAGGAATACCCATGTTTCCAAAGGTGAACTATCCAAACCCCAAAGAGTTCTCAACACATGACTATGATGCTCCCCCACTACTTCTGCTCATGTGCTGGCTTTGCACAACAATTGGAAACCATTGTTATTATCGTCTTTCGTATTATTATTGGCACTCCGTCGCTTACGACAACGAGGGTTCCAGTTGGTCCGATCAACAGAACAGCCTGCTAATGAAATTAACGTGCATGTGACTGAGCACTCCACAGACACGCGTACCCTTAACGTAGTTCTCGGGGGAGATTCAGCATGACACGGAGTGTGGCAAGGTTGGCCCTTTGAAGTACAGGTACAACAGAAACAAAGAGAGAAATTCGTGGTGAATGAGTACAGCAGGGATCCCCCCCCCCCGCCGGAGCCTCGTGGAGCTTTAGGTGATTTCGCTCAATAAACACTAACAGTTCCCGGTTTGGGAATCGAAACCGAGACCTACGACCGCGAGTCCGCTGTCCTAACCACTGGGCCATTGCACCTCCACACTTCGCTACATATATGTTGAATTAGTTGCAGGAAATTCTGTTTGATTGGACAACTGTATCCTCATCGACAAACGGTGGAGATCCAGCAACATTGTCAATGTACGTTCTCGATAGGGTAATTTTATGTTATGTTGCAATTATTTTCTTTTTATCATTTTTTTCAAATCTGTTTCATATTTTATAAATATTCTTAATATGATAGAAGATTAAATGATTAAACGAAGTGGAGTATTCAGTGCTACTACATTTTTGTTGCTATAAGCTCTTATTTCTCCTGTAGAGGAAGCCGTATTGAAAACTAGTGAAAACAACCGTAAAATTCTGAAAAAGAGCAAGACATTTGTTTACCTGAGGAAAGGCTGCATGCGTGCAAACATTCTAGCATCCTCTATAAAATTATCAAAACCAAAAATCTTCATCTCGTAAAAAATTTGTTAATAATCCGAAAATTCTAGGAAAGATTTATAACCCTTCTTTACACGACAGACGGTGGAGGCGCAATGGCCTAGTGGTTAGGGCAGCGGACTCGCGGTCTTAGGATCACGGTTTCGATTCCCAGACCGGGCGTTGTGAGTGTTTATTGAGCGAAAACACCTAAAGCTCCACGAGGCTCCGGCAGGGGATGGTGGCGAACCCTGCTGTACTCTTTCACCACAACTTTCTCTCGCTCTTACTTCCTGTTTCTGTTGTGCCTGTAATTCAAAGGGTCAGCCTTGTCACACTGTGTCACGCTGAATATCCCAGAGAACTACATTAAGGGTATAAGTGTATGTGGAGTGCTCAGCCACTTGCACGTTAATTTCACGAGCAAGGCTGTTCCGTTGATCGGATCAACTTGAACCCTCGACATCGTAAGCGACGGAGTGCCAACAACAACACGACAGACGATGATAACAATGGTTTCCAATTTTTGTGCAAGGCCAGCAATGTCGAGGGAGGGGGTATTGAGCAGAATACTTGCTGTAGCCCATCTTTTTATACCAAGTGAAAACAATGTACATCATAACACTTCCAATCAATTAAGATCAGAAGACATGAGAGACACTGCCTGATACTGCATCCGGACATTTATTATTATTATTATTATTATTATTATTATTATCAGTAGTAGTAGTAGTAGTAGTTGTTGTTGTTGTTGTTGTTACTGTTGCTGCTATTGTAAAATATATCTGTGTAGAATGGCATGAGTGAGAGGTAGGCTGGATTCCGGATTGCCTTCAATTTAATCTACATAGGCTACGAGCGTGTGTTTTCATTCTGATATCTCCGTTAGCTAATCTTAGTTCCCTTGTCCTTGAAATCGGAGGATGCGGTTGGAAAGAAACCTTTTAATTAATAAAGTCGTTGTTCATATAGCATGTGTCATTTGTGGTTATAAGACTTCAGCCCTTCTTGCTTTGTCTTTCTTGATTTTGAGCTGAAATCAAATCAGAGTCGATGAAATAAGTTGTATATTGAGATTAATGCAATCAACTAGGCATTTCAGAAAATTTGTATCCACGGGAAAAAAGGAAAATAATTTTGAACTATATTTCAGAAAAAACAAACAAATTCAAAGAAAGAAAAACAAAAGATACAAATAATAACGCAGAAATCAAAACCACAAATCTACAGAAACCAAAAGAAACTCAACTTTCACAAAGAACTGCTGCTAAATGTAAAAATGTTCAGAGTAATCAAATTTATTTCGAGTCTTAAAGAAGCTGAGTTGTAAATTTCATGTGTTAATAAAGTTCAATGATCGATAATTAGATTTACAAAAATGCTGTTTCCTTGTTCACTTCTCTATTTTTCTATAAACAAAGTTAAACAATTATTCCTTAGCTTTTTCATGTTTATTTTATCTTGAGATTTTTTATATAATTTTATATTTCCGTTGTTGTTTGGAATTAGTTTTCAGTGATTTCTTTCTTTAACCAATATCTTCGCGCTTTTGTGCCTAAAGTTTTCGTTGATATTTGATATGTCATTGTCGTTTCAAGATTGGAACAATACGCAGATTAACACTCTGTTGTCTGACATTATATGTTTCTATTTAATGTTATTAATAGTCGTTACGATATACCACTCCTGGTCGGATATTTAATGAAAGCACGAATGAAATATTTGTTGGTTAATATTAATTTCAAATAAGGCGGTGAGCTGACGGAATCGTTAGTCCGCTGGGCGAAATGGTTAGCGGTATTTTGTCTGTCTTTTGTTCTGAGTTCAAATTCCGCCGAGGTCGATTTTGCCTTTCATCTTCCCGTGGTCGATAAACTAAGTATCAGTTGCGTAGTCGGGTCGATCTAAGCGACTGGCCCCTTCCCCCAAAATTTTGGGCCTTGTGCCTAGAGTAGAAAAGATCATTAATTTCAAATAAGGCGGCAAGATGGCAGAAACGTTAGCACGCCAGGCGAAATGCTTAGCAGTATTTCGTCTGTTTTTACGTTCTGAGTTCAAATTCCGCCGAGGTCGACTTTGCCTTTCATCCTTTCATGGTCGATAATCTAGATAATCTAAGTATCAGGTGCCTACTGGGGTCCATCTAATCGACTGGCCCCCTTCCCAAAAATTTCGAGCCTTGTGCCTAGAGTAGAAAAGAATATTAATTTCAAATTTCAGCACAAGGCCAGCAATTTCGGGAGAGGCGACAAATCCATTACATTGACGCCAGTGATCAATTGGTACTTATTTTATCGACCGCGAAAAGAAGAAAGATGAAGAACACCGATGTTGGTTAATACAAATTTGAAATTAAGGTGGCAAGCTGGCAGAGTCGCTAACGCTCCAGGCAAACTGCTTCAAAAAGAAAACACCTACAGACAGGTTTGTATATATCCTGTGGCTCCAATAATAACTAGAAAAGCACTCGGAGAGCGCAGACTTCCGCCAAGCAGCTCATTTCTGAAAATTGCCCAATTTCCCAAACCAACGTCGGCAAAAACATGACCCCCTTAGCGAGGGTTAAAAAAAATAACACAGCACATAATATTGTAATATTTCATGTAAAGTAAATAAAACAAATGGAAAAATCCTTCAAGAATCCATAAAAATTTCCGGATCACTACTAAAATTTCATCATCCGTTTCTTGTGTCATTACCAACTTTTTCTATAAGTTTCATCAAATACCGTTCACAACTTTTGGAGTTATTTTGCACACAGAGGGACAGACAGACAAACCAACGCCAATGAAAACATAACCTCCTTCCTTAGCGGAAGTAATAATTATGAAGCTGAAAGTGTAAGCTGAGTTCTGGATTTCCAAACTCCTTATCAATAGTCCATAGATGTGTTCTTTCTCTTGAATTTTTTTAACCACATTGGTATCTAGAGAGTAGCTGATAGCCACAACCAAACAGGCATTTCCCTTTTGGTCTCACACAGCAATATCTGTTCGGTTGTATTCTAACTTGTTCGCTGTTTTAATTTTAAAGTTCCATTAATATTCTTTTGACCCACCTGTCTCAATATAGTTTAGCTTCGTTTGTAGGTGTTTTGTTTTTTGAAGTATATCTGTGTGAACGATGAATACATGTATGTATGTATGTATGCATGCGTGCATGCGCATCTAAAGGTATCTTTACACATAGCTACAGAAAGCTATGTATGTATATATATATACGTATATATATATATACATATATATATATATATATATATATATATATATATATATATATATATATATATATATATATATATATATATATATATGTATGTATGTATGTATGTATGTATATTTATATGTCGCTTACTCCCTCTCTCTCACTACACACACACACATATATATATATATATATATAAATATATATATATATATATATATATATATATGTATATGTATATATATATATATATATATATATATATATATATATATATATATATATATGTATGTATATATATATATATATATATATATATATATATATATGTATATGTATATACGTACATATATATATATATATATATATATATATATATATATATATATATATATATATATATATATCATATACACATATACATGTATATACGCATACATGTATACATCTTTATAAACACATATAAAGATACATACATACATATATGTGTGTGTATGTGTATGTGTGTGTGTATGTGTACGAATACATTAACGTACATGTTTGCATACAGAGACTTATTCATCAATATATATATACAATATCTATACACATATATGCATACACATGTTTGTGGGTATATCATTTATTTGGTTCGCCATTTGTTCTCCCACATTTTTCTGGGTGAAGTTTTGAAGTTTTCAGTGATGTTTTTCAGCATATTTGATATGGAATGTCAAGGCATGTCATGCCATGCTATTTGGTAGAAACGTAATGAAGACAGGAACGAACCGTCTATTGTTTGACATTATTGTTTTGGCTATATATACGTACTACCATTTCTTTGGTATAGGTTGGAAGTATAGCTGAGTGAAGTTCTCTGAAGCTGAACTACTTCAACTAAAAAAAATCAATAGGTTAAGAAAGTGCATTTAGTGAACACATGTTGAGGAATTTCATATGATTATTCAAGTAAATCCTTCCTTTGTTAGATTTCATTATCAACATTCCACAGCTTTCATATATGCATGTATTATGTGCATTGATGCATGTCAAAGAATATGTTTAGATGTGTATATGAAAATGCTTCGGTGATATTATTCATGTGTATGAATTCTTTTCCCTGATCAAAAGCACAAATCAAATTTTATGACGGAATGTGTTTTCCGAGGTATGATTAGTTCGATGCTTATAATAAAATCGGAGAGAGAAAGCGCCAGTTGATTATCCTATGTTGAAGTAGAATTAGAACTTTTGCGAACAAAATATTTGAGAGATAGTTTTCATGTATGTGTTACATCATATATCTAAGTCTAATACTTTACTTCTATACCCAGGCATACCAAGTTCTCTTCACACAAACGTTATTAATTCGACTGAGAATAGCGTCGCATCTCGTTTTCTCTAAAATTTCGAGCGCTCGTCTATGTAAGGGACAACTGGAAAATTTTAGATTTACATTAGGCGACATATTTGTAGCGGGAGCCATCAATACCATCTCATTAATTACTTTTAAAATATTGTCTCAATATCTAGGATTCATAAATCTGGTTACTCAGTTTTCATGGCCTATAAGTGGCCGAGATCACAAACTCTTCAACGAAGCACCAATGCGTTTCTGTGTGATATAGGCTACCTTGCTCGGAACCTCGTTCCAGTTCTTCTCCACCAGGAGATCCGGATCAAACCAGACCCTGAGCAATTTAAATGGTCCCTCGTCCCCTCCAGCGTTTCACGTCGTTAAAGGACGGCATAGAGCTACTTCTCCAGGTGCCGAGTTGCAAGACCAGTGGCTTTTAATAATTGAAATTTGCACCTGCCGCTGTATTGTATTCTTTTAGAGCAGAGCCATTCAGGTGATCGTTGACAGTGATGGTTTCTCAGTTTCCAAGGTTTATACGTGCCTGCGATCGCAACGTCCTGAACGGAACGCTGAAACGTTGCATGATTCAAGGCCAGCAATTTTGGAGAGACAAGTCGATTTCTTGGAGGAACAACTCGATTATTTTGAGGGACAAGTCGTAACAAGTCGTAACTTAACAAGTAATTTATTTTATCGACCCCAAAGGACTGAACGGCAAAGCTGACTTCGACAGGATTTGAACGTAATGAGGAGGAAGTATTGTCATTGAGCATTTTGTCCAATATGCTAACAATTCAACCAGCTCAATCTACCATCCAATTGAATGATTTTCACTTATATAACTTATTCATTTTGGAGAAAGGAATTACAGAACCAAACACAACACAATTCTACTTCAGCAAACTATATTGTAAGATACGTTTAAACAATAATGTAAAATGACCGACGAGTGAGACAATACGACGTAGATAAATCTCTCTGAACATAAATTAAAAAGAACACGGATTTCATAATCAGTTTTTTTATTGTTTGTTCCGGTCATTAAACTGCGGTCAGGCTGGAGCACTGTTTCGAAGAGGGTAAATGGAACAAATCAATCCCAATACTATTTTAAAGTTTGTAACTTATTCTGCCGGTCTCAGTTGCCGAACTACTGTCTTATGGGGTCGTATACAAACTAATAACACACAGACATACCACCGACATTCACACGCACGCACACATACGTACAAACATATACACATACAAGCATATATATATATATATATATATATATATATATATATATATATATATATATATATATATATATATATGTATCTCTCTCCCTCCCTATTTCTCACTCTCTCTCTCCCTCTCTCTCTCTCACACTCTCTCTCTCCCTCTCTCTCTCTTTCTCTCTTTCTCTCTCTCCCTCTCTCTCTCTCTCTCTCTCTCTCTCTCTATATATATATATATATATACGCTCACACGATGGGGGTACTGAAATGTTCCTCGCTTGGAGTAAAAGAAAGTACACGAGGATCAGTGAATTATGATTGTGTTCAAAATATTCCCCTCTCAGATTCAAACACTTATTGCAGCGGGACTTCAGTTTTTCTAAGCCCTGTAAAAGAACTCGAAAGGTTGGATCTCCGGCCAGGCCTTTTGCGATACCCTTAAAACCAGGAACTTTTAAGCACCCACCTCGTATATATTTGGGACAGCTTGAAAGTTTCTTCTACCAAATTCACCCACAAGGCATTGGTTGGCTCAAATCTATAGAAAGCACAGGTCCAAGGTGTCGCACAGTAGATCGTAACCCGATAACACAGCCATGCACTCCTAAAGAGATATAATGGTCATTACTGAAAGGTTTTCACAATCATAGTTGGACACTGAGCCTAAACAATACAAAGAAAGACAATAATGAGCACAGATCTGGTTGTGTAGCTACAACTTTCGCTTAACAGTGATGTAGTTTTTGGCTTAATTGCATACCACAGTGTGTGACACAAGTCTTCTCAACCATAGTTTCATGCCGACCAAAGAATTGTAATTAAAATGTGGCACATGCAAACGGAAATGAAATTTTTTATCTGTCAAAGATACTGTTCCGGTTTTTCGAAGATAGATTTAATGTCATACGATTTAATACCAACATTTCTGTAGTGGAAGGTTTCTCACGTCCGAATGTACTAGAATGTGTTAAATATGAATTTCTTTACACACTTATATACATATATATATTCCGTATTCTTTCTGTTGAAGAGCGTAGCTCGAAACGTCAAAGACTTTCCGTATTCCCGAGCGTCATACTAATATATCCTTTTTGTTATTTACACCACCTGTCCTCGTCTGTTGTTATTATTTGTATATTCTCCCATATATATATATATATACATATATGTATATATATATTTAAACAACTATAATTAAACCTGATCGGCCTGTCAGCAGGGTCACAGTCCTTAAATATGCATGAGAGAGAATGTGTGCGCGTACGTTTTATATTCACATTGCACATCTACCTATATCCATACCTACATACACACACACACACACACACACACACATACATACATACATACATACATACATACATACATACATACATACATACATACATACATACATAAGTACGTACGCAAATGCTATGTGGAAAGAAAATTTGTTGATACGTGACAAAAAAAATTTCGATATTTATTTCCGACCGATTATCTTAGATACTTCACAGATCTCGTGAGCTATGAAATAACTAAAATAAATACCATGCATGTTTCTAGAGACGATATAATTAGCATCATTCATTAGCAGTGCATGACCTCTGTCAAACGACTCAGACAAATAAGGGTGATAATTTAGTATACGAGTTGCAAGAGCAAAAAAAAAAAAAAAATTAAATGAAAACAAAACCCTCTTGAAAAATGTATTTATTTCAAATTTTTGCCACAAGGGTAGTTTGAGATGAGTCGATTACATCTACCCCAGTTTTCAACTGGTACTTATTTTATCGACCCGAAAGGATGAAAGGTAAAGTCGACCTGGGCAGAATTAGAACTCTGCAAATAAAATAATTTGCTTGGCGAATTTCTTATCAGTGACAGCGCCATAACACTAACATATATAATTAAGTGACGAAAAATACGTGTCTCATCATTATACATTATAATTCCTCAAATTCACCACGTAAAAAAATAGGGTAGCGAGATTTTTTAGAAATTTCACTACCAGTGGCTTTGCGTGTATGTGTGCATATATATATATTCATAATTTGTATATATTTATTTTATTATAAATGCAAAGCAACACCAGGGAGGAATTGACGTAAGCTTAAATGATAAACCGCGATAGGTGAACCGTGATAGTGCGAGGGAACACTGTAAATACATTCCAGATAACGTAGGACTGGATACGCCATAACTGAAATAAAAACTGATTTAGGGTTAAATGACACCAACTCCTGCTATAATCAAAACATTTCTCTATAAATATTCTTTTCTACTATAGACACAAGGCTTGAACTTTTGGGGAGGGGGACAAATAGATTATATTCACCCCAATGGCCCACTAGTATTTATTTAATCGACTCCGAAACAATGAAAGATAAAATCGACCTCGGCAGAATTTGAACTTACAATGTAAAGACGGGCGAAATTTCAGTAAGCGTTTTGTCCGGCGTGCTACCGATGCTGTCAGCTTACCGTCTTATTAGTCAGTAAGTATTCAAATATATTTAACATCTCAAGTATTTAGCAGTTGTAAGAATGGATGATTGAGTTGACAGGATAGACATCGGAAAAGTTACTAGTGTTACGTCTGCAGTAGGAAACTAGTGATATTGATAACTCAATAATAAAGATCCGTAATGGCTGACAACATCCTGATATTACAAAGTTACTAATGTCTGGTATGCTAACACAAATAACCACAGGCGTCTCTAGCAAGTGATTACCAGCTGGCAACATTGGTAATATGTACCGTGCTTTCATTAGTTGTTTTACGTGTATGTATTCACAGGCAGACATAGATACAAGCTTGGTCCTTATACACACAATCTAACGGAATACCGCGCATGTAACAAATGTGGGAAAAAAGGGCTACTCAATCTCAATGACACAACAAGTCACCCGATCCTTGTATCGAATATATGTCCTTATTTACAATTGTGCGCTCAAAACTCTAACCACTAGGTCTTTCTCGTTAATTTACGATGCTGAGTCCCATTCCATGTACGTTTAACTTATTTTAGGATAGATATCTATTCACTATCTGCATATAATTAGCGTTACTATCGGCATATAATTAGCATTACAATCTGCACCTTTGTCTCTTATCTAATCAAAAATAAGAAACTAATGATTATCAGCTTTGTAGAATTCTAAGAGCGTCTTAGTTTAATGAAAGCGCAGATAAACTATTATTTGCTGTGAGGATCCCACCATAACAGATTACATCGATAGATTATTAAAAAGTAACAGTTTTCTGGGTTTTATTGTATTGTTTCATCTGTTTATTTTTCAAGTGCCGCCATAAAAGGATTGTGTAGACTGCTTTCTACTACAGAAGCCTAAATGAATTTTATTGTTTTCGTTCTGTGATTTGAAGCTATTCTACTATGTACCAAGTCATCTAACTTGATCATTGATTTCCTGTCACTTCAGAACAAAGCTGTTGAACTGAAAGGAATTGTTTTGTGACCAAATAAACCATCACAAGATTACATTGCATTACTAACAGAATCATTGCATTGCTTTGGCATTGATGCGACACAAACTCGCTATCCACAAACCACTTGTAATTCGGGTGAATTTTAAAACATTATCGTATATCTGACCCTCATTCACTCAACCGCTTGACACTCTAACATTAATTCACTGTAACATAATTGCTTTCTGTTCACGAAATAATTCCAAGAGGACAGTTTAAGAAGAGATCTTATATTTTCATCTAGTTTTAACCAGTTGAAATGCCCAAAGGTCTTGATGCAAATGTAATCTACCTATCAAAATAATTATTATACCCCTGTACACCAGAAATAATATAAACCTCGCTTCAACAACTATTTTGATTTCTATACATGTGGGGTAATTCTGGTGGATACATTATCTGATTCAAATGAATAAATAGCAGAATATAATGTGGTCAAATATTTTGAAGTAGCAATAATATGAAAATCCATTTTTCATCTTATAACAAAGTTTTTCTATCTTTTCTGACAAAGACCTTCTGACTTGATTCAAATTTGGCAGTTTATTAGATAACGTATAATATTAAATTTCACAGATAACGAGCCTAAAAAATGCATCTCAGAGGTATAATTAACGAATGAACAAGGTAACGTCTCTGCAGTTGTCCAGCCTACTAGAAATACCAACGAGAACTTCATCAAATAACACCATAAGCGTTTGTTACGAAAAGATACACGTTCAATAATATAGTCTTACATACATTTTGATTTAAATATAAATGGGATGGTCATGGCTTGAATACCTTTGATTACAGCTCTGTGCAGCAGAGCTGACCTCAAGCTAAACAACAACAACAACAACAACAACAACTTCAATAACATTAATTCAACTTCCAAACCAGACAGAGGAATAAGTATGAACATGAATCCTTCCCCTCTTTATTTTTCCTACCTGCCACTCTATTTGTCTTTTGCTTACATTCTTTCCCTCTCTGTCTTGTTATTTCTCTCTTTATATAATTTTCTTATTTTTCTTTTTTGTCAAATGGGAATAAAACCGCTGCTAGGCTTTGAGAAAGCATAAAAAAAAACATGAGTAGGACTTTAAAAATTCCAATTCGTGGAAACAAATTTATTAAATAATGAATATAAAAAGAATACAATAGATTTTATTGATTATTTTTGAATTGTTAGCTTGCAGCAAATGAATACAAATATTAGCCTCTTTAGATGTTCATAAGTTAAAAATTATTATTACCATGCTTCCCTAGTTGAGAGACAAATTCTACTTGTACCTCATGCAAGAGTTGTTAACAAGAGAAAAGGTATTCGGCTGTAAAAACAATTGCTCTAAAATTTTCATGTCAGTAAAATTTAAAAAGAGAACTAAAACATAAAAGTTACCCATTTGTGCTAACATAAAAATATGAATTTAAAAAGAATTTAAAAAAATATAAATTATATAAATTATTAAAAAAAAACAAATAAATTTATTGATGAAAATTCTATCGTTCTGTTCTAACCACTATCGATCCAATGTTTTTAACCTACTATTCAAAAGTTTCAACTTATTCGCATAGAAAATTGAAATAATGTCTCAAGTAAGGTATACTCCGTTATAATCACCATAGGAATTAAATTTGACGAGCTTGATATATGAAGCAACTTGTGGCTGCAGAAGCATCAATCTACACAAGTGCGTACTTAATTCAAACCTGAAGCTACTTCTATATAAGGCATACACACACTTATATGATATTAATATATTTATCCTAAAATGATTTTCAATAAATGAATTTATGTTACTTTGCGCTGTGTACTTAAGGTCATTTGTAATGTAGTAACTCACCTAGCATTTCCCCTTTAAGTAGAATTTAATTTCAGCCTTCTCAAAAAAGAGGCAATAATTCTCTGACCAATGAAATGCTTCTTGATTAAATTTGATTATTCATGTCTCTTATGGTATCTGGTAAATGATGGTAAATATATATATATGCACGTATGTATATATGTATATATGTGACTATATATATATTTATATATATATATATATATATATATATATATATATATATATATATATATATATATATATGAGCACGTATGTTTGTATATATGTATATATATACATACACATGATTACTGCTTCTTAAGATTATAGCTTTGATAACCGAATTACGTTTGGCTGACATATATTACCATTACGCTTTCTTAACACGCTCAAAAGAAAAGAACTGTATGTGTGTGTGTCTGTGTGTATGTGTGCGTGTGTACGCGTGTGTGTATGTGTATATCTACGTCTATACCCATAACTATATACATCTTTATATATATATATATATTATTAATATGTATGCGTGAGTGTGTGTCTACGTTTGTTAATCCAATATGTCTGATCTCGAAGTACCGTATACCACACAGCATATACCACTTACTTAATTTAATTTTTGTTTTACTTTTCAACTCTTCTAACAGGTTTACCAGTATGCCATGTGACCGCACCAATTCTTTCCAAGTTTTCCTCACACTTCTAAAACGTGTACTCCTCATAGACACAACATTTTCGTCCAGTTCTCATTATTCTTTCATATCACTCATCAATTTAAATAATTATTCACACCATCTGTCATACATACCTATGTGTTTGTGAGCGTGTATGTGAATGTATGTGCTTATTCATCTATCTTCATACGGTTGTTCAGAATGGTACTTTGTACCCATGAATAGGGGCATTTAATAAGCTCGTTTTATAACCTCGTGATTTCGCGTTTGGTCCAAGTGTGCATCACCTTCGGAAAGTATTTCCTACTGTCGTTCAGAGCCTGCTAATGCTTTCTCAGTGTAATTGGCACACGGAAATTGCGGAAGTTCGTTGTGCCTGTGTGTACATGTGAATATGTAAATATATATATATATATATATATATATATATATATATATATTTATATATATATATATGTGTGTGTGTGTGTGTGTGTATATATATATATATATATATATATATATATATATATATATATATATATATATATATATATATATATATATATATATATATATATATAAATAATTATGTGTATTTCTTCTATCTTAATGAATAAAAGTTCTTCGGATAGAGTAAATGGGTTAATAGAAACCAATGTAGCAAAGAACACAAAATAACTGTGGTTTAGTTCCTGTTTTTAAGGCAGGAACTCCTTGAAATTTTGGGTATTTGAGTTTATTTAAAAATTTAAGGAATGGAGAAAACGCATGTTATAATTGCATACTTTATTCCTACATATGTTTCAAAGGATTACAACCTGTGTGATCCATAGGGTTCTTTGATATCAAAGATCCCTATGAATCACAGAGGTTGTAATCCTTTGAAACATATGTAGGAATAAAGTATGCAATTATAACATGCGTTTTCTCCATTCCTTAAATTTATATATATATATATATATATATATAGGAAAGATAGAAGTTGAAAATACACTGAGAATAGTTAAAATATTTTTTATTAAAATATTTGAAGCTTTTACCGGTTTCACAGTTTATATTGATTTTCAAAAAGTTCAAATAGAAAGACGTGACTTATGTCGCAGCTGTCTAGCTTCTGACTAGCCTTTGAAGTTTGCCCTGTTTTTATAGGGACTTCATGACTCAAATTAGTATATTTTGAATAGGATTTGATTGGTGGAGGATAGTCACATAACTGGTCTTAGAAATTTTTGTAAGTTCCTAGCTACGTCCGTGACAATGTTTGGCGTCGTAAGTTAAGGCTGACACAATTGACTAAACAAATCCAAACAATCAATGCTCTGTCAAATATTTGTAGAGAATGAACACATGATTGAGTTTATAACCTTTTGTACGTTTCCTGATACGTCCATGCATTAGTGTCACGTGAGAGTATATTTTGCATCTAAAATGAAGGCCGACACGGTTGAGTGAACATGGTTAGTTATAATCGAGATAGTCCAAATTTAATCTGTCTAGAGGGTGAGTGCACAGGAGTGGTTTGTATGTAGTTCAATGGTTAATATTTAGGCTGTTAGCTGTGTAGCTTCTTCATTATATCCTTGACATTTGATAGCGTATATTAAGTTCCTTGAAGAAACTGAAAATGATTTTCTACGGTAAAAATCTGTCCTGATTTGAATTTGAATGTTGTGTCTTTACTAAGATTGATAGTCCCGTAATTGGGACGGCCACATATTTTGACTGTTGGTAGAGGAAATGTGGAAGATAATTTAGCACTTGTGAGGAATTTTTTGAGGGACTTTCATTGTCTTTTACTTTTGATTATTTTGTGCATTTCGAATGCTTCTTTCATTCTGAGGGCCTGTTTTAGTAATGGGATGTTCTGGTGGATAATATTGCAAACCTCTGTGTTTCATGGGTTGTGAGTTGTAATAAAGGGTAGATTATTGGGTGTATCTGGAGCGTTTTACGTAGTTCTTCGGTATTTATTGGTTTGGAATGTTCTATTCCGTTGTCTATTAGCATTAATGGATATTGTCTTTTAAGTAGTACATGCTTTAGTTCCTGGAGTCTTTTATTGCGATTTTCAGGGTTTAAGACAATTATGCAAATTCTTCTTGCTAGATTGTAGTGGATATTATTCTTCGTGTGTTTGGGATGGCATGAGGAGAATAGTAAGTATTGCTTAGAATCTATTTCTTTGCAGTGAATATCTCTTTCCATGATTTTATGGCTTTCGATGATTAGTATATCCAGATTGAGCACTTGTCTTGAAGACTTTATACCTTTCGGTGTTGAATTATTCTACAGTAATTAGTTTAATTATGGCTTCTATGGTCAAGGGGCGGAACTTTGCACTCAGATGCTCGTTTTCTTCTGATTTGTTTCTTGGGCTCTATCATGCACCATTCTCCTGATTTTGAAATAGATCAGACCATGTGCTCGGAGTCTGAAGATTACTTGGAGACACAAGACGCTTTATAGAAATCTTTATAGCCTCATGTCTTTACAGAAAGGGACTATGACTTGCTCTCATCTTTATGCTGTGCACATTAAATAATGTTTATCTCTCACTCGATGGAGTACTATTTTCCTTGATCTTACCTTAATGGAACAGTAGACTATATATATATATATATATATATATATATATATATATATATAAATATATATACCAACGTATTTTTTTATATATGACGTTGCCCACTAACGTGGACATTCAATGTGCTAGAAATAGATCACATCTTGTGTCTAATAAGACCTAAATTGTTCTCAACATGAAATATAGCGTGATACCAAAACGTAAGCGGGCAAGACATTTAAAATCAACGAAAAAGGAACATTCTTAAACAGGGACCGGTTTCACGCTATATTTCATGTTGAGAACAATTTAGGTCTTATTAGACACAAAATGTGATCTATTTCTAGCACATTGAATGTCCACGTTAGTGGTCAACGTCATATATAAAAATGTACTTTAATCCCCTGAGATTGCAGATACTGTTTCTGAATTTCTTTGATTCTTTAAATGTGCTAGCTTCCTGGTAATTAATCGATATTGATTAATATATGATTTTTTGCCATATTTTTTAGTAATATATTAACCCTTACCGAGTTCTCATACTGGATATATGCGATGCAGTAAATATTCTCTGCAGACATATTCCTGGAATTAGCGCGCCAAAACGAAGACTTTTGAATTTTACCATTAAGCTGTAATTAGCAGAACCATATACACGCGCACCTATGGCGGTGGGTAACTTTGTATGGGGTTCTGATGATTATGGTTCCATTACAAATCAGGCTGAAGAGAAATAGACAGTCGGTAAGATTGTTAAATTTTGAAACCGGTCCCTGTTTAAGAATGTTAATTTTTCGGTGATTTTAAATGTCGCCCGCTTACGTTTGGGTATCACGCTATATTTCATGTTGAGAACAATTTAGGTTTTATTAGACACAAGATGTGATCTATTTCTAGCACATTGAATGTCCACGTTAGTGGTCAACGTCATATATAAAAATGTACTTTAATCCCCTGAGATTGTAGATACTGTTTCTGAATCTTTTTGATTCTTTAAATGTGCTAGCTTCCTGGTAATTAATCGATATTAATTAATATATGATTGTTTGCCATATTTTTTTATAATATATATACATATAGATAGATAGATAGATAGATAGATAGATAGATAGATAGATAGATAGATAGATAAATAGACAGATAGATAGACAGATAAATAGACAGATAGAAAGTTAGATAGATATATATATAGATAGATATACACATAATATAACCTTACACACATGTAAATATCAAAGCAAAATGTCATACTTGTTGCCGTGATCATCATCAATTTTATATCAATTTCTACTTCCGGGCATAGGTTATTAAGTATAAAGTAGAGAAGACTTCCATATATCAAACAGACAACATTTTACTTACAATATTACATGCGGTTACAGTCATCTGTTTATTTCCTTTTTTATATACTTTATAACCGTTTCATTCCCTTCATGTTACCAGCAAAACAATATGTAATAAAAAATGCTTTGATTTTGTTTTTTTTTGTTTTGTTATTATCAGCCCCGAAGATACTTTCTTAGATCCTCCTACACTTATGCTCATCTCGATCGTTAATATGAAAATGGGTTACGGTGCGTATTAAATGCTAAAAGTAAAATGGAAATTCTAATTGAGCATAATAAGCTCCACTTTGAAACAGAAATGATAAAAACATCCCGGTTAAATTGTCAGGAATTTCTATTACACATACACACACACACACATACATACATATATATATATATATATATATATATATATATATATATATATATATATATATATATATATATATATATATATATACTAGCTGACGTTCTCGGTAATTCCCGCGAAAGAGGGGATTATCCTTTGGTTCCGTTCTCATATTTGTTTCGCTACTCCAGTAACAACAATACAAAGTATGTAGCCCTTAAAACGGTTTTTGTGCATGTATTGAGATTGGGAATACCGAACTGTCTTAAACTGTGTCTTGTTTTTAGGAATTCCCAGTAAGTTATGAATACCCAAATTGTGAAGTCATTTATGTATTAGCATGAAATTAATTACCCAATAGTAAGAATTCAAATAAATCAGTCCCGAAAAGGGCTTTAATACGTTCCCAGAGTATATAAAACTTAGGAGGAAATACTAATAAGGTATGTATGCTAAAATCGTGAAGCATGTTATGCAATAACAGGATTATCAGGTATGAGATAATAACAATTCAAAGTAATTAACTCTGAAAAAAGCGTGCGTTCGCAGTGAATATTACCCTCAGCGGCGGTAGTGTTGGTATATTCGTGAATAAGTAACTAACCGAAATAAATAGATTTATTGTTTAGGAAAATACTATTTACTTGTTTAAGCGTTTTACTGGATAAATTGCGAAAATAACTCCAATATTTCAGATACTAAGAAATAAGCATATTCAATTTGATTTATGCGAAATATTTTACGAACATGAATGGGTTATTTCCCTTGGCTGTATATAAGGCTCCCTTTCAGGATTGAATGGGTTATCTCCCTTGGATGTTTAAAAATAACATATTAGTTATATGTTGTAGATAAAAGAATCCCTTCCAGGGGCCCTATTATCTATCTTATAGTAAAATTGTGTATAAACACAATATTTGTTAATTGCTACCCCTTGTCGGATTCCCAGACATGCTTCTAGCTTTTTAGCCGCTATCAATGGGAAATACCAAGAGAGGCAACTCTGGACAGACTTAATTAAATCGGTAGGTTTAAGCAAAACACAGTCAAGAACACTGACTTTGTTGCGACACTAGACCTCCAGATCAGAAAAAGTACTGCAATATCAGCACCACAGAAAAGGAGGTGAGCTGGCATAAACGTTACCGCGTCCCTATTTGTCCCCTCTATGTTTAGCCCCTTGTGGACAATAAACAAATAAGAAAAGTTAGCACGTCGGCCAAAATGCTTAGCGGAATTTCGTCTGCCTTTACGTTCTGAATTCAAATTCCACCGAGATTGACCTTGTCTTTCATCCTTTCGGGGTCGATAAATTAAGTACCAGTGGTGTACTATGATCGATCTAATCGACTGGTCCCCTCCCCTAAAATTTTGGGCCTTGTGCCAAGAGGAGAAACGATTACTGATCAATGATAAAACGGTACACTCAATTTGAATTATATTATACTTATCATGGACTGATCTGTGATAATACGGGTCAACTATCATAGAGATTCTGTTTGGGCTGCAAAACGCATTTCAGCGACCATCCACTAGACTGAACTACTCAGAATGCACTGACCTCAATTGTGTTTAAATGGTCGCACTGTGAAGCTGCGTAGTGTTTATACAGATTTTAATACTCATACTCCTCGACATGAGAAAATAAACAAAAATGAACAAAAAAACAATAGGGCCTGATCCTAACAAATTACGCAGTTAAGATATTCTCTACAGGAAAAGGTAAAGGTTCCCGTGCGAATACGTGACGATAGAAACTTCGCTGCTGTGGGCTATATTCCCTCCGTCACACATTTATTTCTTTATTGCCCACAAGGGGATAAATGTAGAAGGAACAATGAATGCACCACTTCTGGTTACAAAGTGCGAGGAAGTAATTCACTTATCACTTTCTTTTAACCGACCCTCGGGATAAACGAGTTTATCTCAGTCAAATTGTTGAGGTGAAAAATCGACTAAGTCTGTTTCAATAATTTCTGGCCTTGTGTCTATATTTGAAATAATTATTTAAAGCTCTTAACTGTGGAAATCATCTTTAGAATATCGAAAATAATATCTTTTAGTAATTTTTTTCCAGGCTCTTTAAATCTTGCGTTCATATCACTTCAACTTTGCATCTCATCGTCTCAACGTCGATGAAATAAACTATTAGTCAGATACAGGGTTCGATGGTTTCCAATAATTGCATCACAATTTGATGGCCTTCTGTCTGTATTAAAAGCATTTTCTATTAATCTAAGTAACGGTAGCTATTTTGTGTTCTTATTTCGAATCCTACCGAGGCAACTTTGTCTTTCATCATTACAGGGTCGATAAAATAAAATACCATTCGTTTTAATCGACTATCTCACTCTTCACCATTGAAAGTCTTATGTCTAACTACCATCACTAACGAGACTGTCTTCCGATTTGTCACAAACACATTCTTGGAAAAGTGCCTAACAGACATTTTCAATTCGTTCATAATGCTTTGCTACGCTCGCATACATTGGAATTTGAGGAAAGGGCGTAGTTTATTATTTCTGATGTGAGCTGTATTATTGCTTTGCGAAGACGGATATACTCGATTTACAAATAGATTTCAGATTGTTTAATGAATGCTTAATATCCCTACAAGATATGAGATAATTAGTTTTATATCCAAGCAGTGAAATGACGTTAAGCAAATTGCTAATGCCGAGAATTACGCTCTCAGACATACTATAAACATATGGCACGGAGCGAATTAATAAATGTATTATCAGAAACGTGGCATGAGCAAATCTAAATATATTTATTCTCCTTCATAAGATACGAGTCCTTCCTCTACGTAGAGAACTTCTTCGTAACTGCACCCCAACTCATATTTATTTTATATCTTTTCTTGATTTTCCCGTTGGTTTCTTTGAGGAGGCCAACCAAATTTTCTACATCGCTGTCCGTTCACTATCCTATAAAATTGCTTTGATGGTGCTGCTATGCGAGGGTACTTCCTAGTCATTTCCTACGACCAGTTGGCAGTAGTGGTGGTGGTGACGCACTATCTTCGCTGGTCTTGACCAGAGAAAAGGGTTCTTTGGTCTCATGGTTATCTCCGAATAATCAGGTTGGAGTTATTTCATATTCCGACTGAGATGTGTCACGTATGACTCTAGGCCCACCGACCATCATAATTGGTGTTGTTGCTTCTGTTTGTTTAGACTTTCTATGCAGAAAGCTCTTAAATGGGTGTTGCAGTTGCATGTATAACAACTGTACTGTCTCTTATGGTTGTTGAGCTTTGAAGTTTTCTTTTCAGCATGCTCTTTAGAACAACAGACCTAGTATTCTTGTGTCCTTGCAGATTGAGGAAGGCATTAATATCCATTTTGCTCCTAACGGATCACATGTCACCAAATTTTACATTTGCGCATACCACCTACCCTTTTAGTATTACGAAAAGAACTAGGAGCCGGGGGCAAGATTGTGAACGATATTCCTGATGTTCCTTCATATTCTGCTTTCTCACATATTGTAGAAGCAACTTTTGGGATGTGGTATCACGCTATATTTGTAATTTCATTTTCACTCTATCCTCTGTTTTTAATACGAAGCACATGGTTCTATATTCCCTCCCTCACATATTTATTTCTTTATTGCCCACAGGGGGGGGGCAATAAACATAGAGGGGACAAACAAGGACAGACAAAGTGTTTAAGCTGATTCCATCGACCCCAGTGCGTAACTGGTACTTAATTTATCGACCCCGAAAGATGAAAGGCAAAGTTGACCTCAAAGACATTTGAACTCAGAACAACAACAGACGAAATACCGCTAAGTATTTCGCCCGGCGTGCTAACGTTTCTGCCAGCTCACCGCCTTAAGATTATTGTTGCTTGGGCCCAGAGCCTGAAATTTGAGGCGAAGAAGTACTTGAATAAACCTACCAAGAATTGATTGGTATCTTATCAACTCTACAATTGTGAACTGCTAAATGAATATTAAAGAGAATTGAACCTAGAATGTAAAGAACCAGAACTTGCACTATAACGAGTCTGGGGGTGAAGCACCACTACGTAAAAGATTCAAACTTTAGAGCAGGTATACAGTTGATTTAATCAACCTCGGTATCTGACTGGTATTTAGTTGATCAGAAGATGAAAAGCAATTTGACTCGAGAAGAAACTCAGGATGACGATGAGTGATGATTTCTGATGTTATTAAAATAGCACGAATATTTAAGGTTGTGATATTTTTATTAGGGTTCTCTAACGCTGATAATGTATAGTAATCTTCAATTGACCTCAACACGTATGGGAGAAGAAACCCCAAGATTTCTTTGGCTATCATCATAATGATAATAGTAACTACGCTGGATTGATGTAATCGATCAATGTTGGAAAAAAAATGCTTTTCCTTATATACATCGGTTCACTGCGGTCTAAGTTCAAATCTGGTCGAGATCAACTTGCGTTTGATTTTACCGGATCGATAAAGTAATGCAACTGCTCCGGGCGTAGGTTTGGCAGAATTGTTAGTGTTGAACAAAATACTTTGCGGTAATGGTCCAGCACTTTTCGTTTTGAATTCACTTGTCATGATACTAGAGACAAACTATATCGATCCTCGATTATTGTCTTTTGTTTGCACAAAATTGGCGGCACGGTGTCACAGACTTTAACTGGATGCATAAGCAACTGCTGGCCTTTCTTATTGAATCTAGTTTAGTCTTGCGCTCCGGAGATGAACATTCCAGGCTCAGATAGGTGATAATTCCAGATAATTCCAGGGGCAGATCCTGACCGATGAAGGTGTTAGTTATAACTACTTTAGACTGAGAATATGATACTGATATCATGACGGACAAGGATTCTGGTAATGAAGAATCTATAAAAGAAATTCTTTTCAAAGAAACAAAAGCAATTCCCCACTAAATTATACTAGAAAGTGCCAATGAAGGAGAGTCTACGTGATTGCTCAAATAGCCAGCCAAATTTTCCGCAACAACTTGACTTCTTGCATAGGGGATTGAATCATGTGTGCCCGGATTTCATGTACTTGAAGGAAACAG
The DNA here is from genome assembly GCF_046866305.1 of Octopus bimaculoides. Taxonomy (NCBI): domain Eukaryota; kingdom Metazoa; phylum Mollusca; class Cephalopoda; order Octopoda; family Octopodidae; genus Octopus; species Octopus bimaculoides. The sequence goes on along the minus strand of NC_142930.1, from coordinate 119,342,485 downwards.
ACGGATCTGGTGTTAAACAAGAACTTATGCGAGCAAAGTGAATCGAAAAAGTTCTAAAAATACTACAAAAGTAAAAGAGGATTATAAATTCATGCTGTTTGACGAAAACAAAGCAGAGGTCCTCTCTTCCTTAGTTATAAATCAAAGCAAACAATTTCGGGTTTGAAAAATAATCAATATGTATAAACTTCAAAAATATCGCGCGCACGCACACACACACACACACACACACACATATATATATATATATGTGTGTATGAGAGAGATTAGTAGTAGAAGCAAATGCAGAATGAAGACTATTACGGATCAAAAGAGTTTAAACATAGACAAAGGATTAACTTATTCCTATGTAGATTTATTACGCAAATAAATGTTCATCTTTAAAATACAGAAATAGAATTTCATAAAATCTTATTTCAACTATTAAACGAATAACAGAATTCAAACAAAATTTTAACTGACAGAAATAATCCTCGATTTAGTCTTGCTTTCATTCATTCAAATAATATGCATACACTTCCTTCTCAACAAGCAAGAAAATTGTCAAATGAGGAAGTTCTGATGTGCTCACACGATCTGTTAGAAATAGGAACTAAGGTTTACTCTATTTACAATTTATCTGAGAAAAAAGATGATAACGTAGCCTAGATACAAGGCATCAGTTCAAAACCACTGGATGGTCATCGTATCAATGATTTTCCAATACGAACAGTTCAGCTGGCGCTGACTTGGGGCTAAACAATAACGAGAAGTAACATATTCAGAATTTTATCGATTCCTTAAAAGAAAATGGTTACTAAACATAGAATAATAACTAAAAAGATTGATATATTTTGGAGAGAAAAAAGAACATTTTAAAGATATTTAATTGTAGTTTTAGTTTAAAGAATTGTTACAAATTAATATAAACATTTCAAGTATTATGACCTGTTTTGTTTTGCCTTTCCACCTAACTTAATAGCAATTTAACAAACAAGTTACTTTACAACTCTAATTTAGAAAGAAATGTTCAGATAAGCATGTAGTTAGCTATAGTGGAAAGATTTGTAGCTAATGAGTGTCATTTTCCTGTCAATTTCAATTAAAGCCTGGAAATATTGAATCTAAGGCTAGACTTAACATTTATTCAGGAAAATTGTTTTTATTAATTGCTCTTGATATCAGCTAATTAGTTTTATAACCCATCAGTGAAATGAAGTTAGGTAAATTGCTGTTTCAGAGAACATGCTGGAGGACATTGTATAAACATTAGCGTAAATGGAGTTAAATTAATTGTTGCTGCTGAGATCAGTTTAAAAGTTAAATTGAACAGAGTTTGTAAATTATTAAATGCACATGAAGTGGGGGGAAAAGTATGTACAGAAAACAAACAGCGCAGTATTTAATATCAAACCCTCAATCCAAAAGCTAGGAGCAGATCCACGATATTTTGCTTGTATTTTTGTTAAATGTTGTGTAGTTTGTATTTCGTTAGAACGAATCTCAATGTTTATTAATTAGAGAAAATTGATTTTAAATTAGGAACTTAAATAAGGTTCCTATATAAAATGGAGAAGAATTTTCAAAATTAATTAAATGTGTTTGTATGTAAATGGAAAGCCTACATAGTTCATTACTCTAGCTGGTTTAGAGCTGATTCCATGAAAAGCAAATGTAGCAACAAGCAGTTTGTTTGGACATCAGCTAAAAACTCTCTCACAAACTAATTTAACAAACACACAAACTACTAATACTTTCTTTCCCATTTTCCTAGTCTTAAAGGATTATCCCGAGCTATGGCTCCCACTTTCTCTGCGGATATCTGTTTTTCTCGTATATTAAGATAATTTAAAATGAATATATATTAGATAACAATATTTTTTCTCTGTCTTTCTCTCAAAGCAATGAAAATGCAAACAAATACTATGATATAAAGAACAAGAAACTAACATTAATGTAAAGCAGTGCCTGAGATGCACTTAAAGAGGTTTTTGTGATTTACATTGCATTAAATTCTTTGAAAATAAGATGAAAATTTATGACTACTATTACCTAGATATAATATGACACCTAAATAGTTTGTTCTTTGTTGAGAATGAAGAAGAGAAAGGAGAACGCCATTGATATATATACAACACACAAAACAATGTATTTTATTATAGGAAAAATAAAACATTTATAGGAAACAATGAAGTAAAGACTGTCCAATCCGTATATTTAATACTGACTGTTATTACCAGGAGGGGAAGCTGAAAGGTTGAAAGAAAAGAACGATGGTTAAATATCTTACAGTATTAGTGAGTTGTAACTGTATATTATTTGTTCGATTCCTGCTAGAGGCAGGCTCTTCCGTTCATACAATTTGTCGATGATAAGAACGACTAGAAATCAAATACAGGATACATAAAATTAACCATTCTAGTTTGCTACGAATATAAAATCTGAATATAAAATCTGGAAGAATAAATTTGAAGTATGTACAGGGTGGTGCGAAAGTCTTGTTACCCCCTGCATATTGTTTATTATTGTCGTTATTATCATTATTTTTATTTTATTTTAGTACAACCCCCTCCCACATGTAATGATTGGGGCCGCCATATCGAGTAAGTACCTGATAGGGCCCTATTTCTTCGAGGGTACTGTTAACCAGTAATCCTACTTGACCATGTTAAGAGAGTGGTCTGTCCCTCAGCTCCAGAGGTTGAATGTTGACCTGAATGATTGTTGGTTTCAACAAGATGGTGCCCCACCCCACTATGCTATCACTGTCCAGGAATACCTAAATGACGTTTTTGGAGATAGATGGATAGGGTGAGGATTGTAACAACTTTGAGCACCTGTAATTGGCCTCCCAGAAGTCCAGACCTCACGTCTTCCGATAACGCTCTGTGGGGTAATATCAAGGAGACAGTTTCATATGAACAATACCAGAATACCCATTAGTTTAAGGACGCCGTTTGGAGAGCCTTTGCCACAATCATCAAAGTACAGATTCAAAAAATATCACACATGACATGGTGGCGCATCATGTTTTGCCACGAAAATGATGGTGTTCATACAGACCATCTTGATGTGTGAGAGTGTCAGGGTCAATGAATGTGAATATACTAAACCCAGTTCGTGCTCTGGATTACGGTATTACTTGTTCTATTCTTCCCGTTAATTACTTTTTGGTCGGGGGTAACCAGACTTTCGGACCTCGCTGTACTATCTAGAGTCCTATTGATCATAGGGCTGCTTATTCAGTTTCGGAGATCACAGCAAGCCCACTTAGTGGGATGCATGTCCATCGCGGGGTTACTCCTTTACAGCAGAATGGATCTAGACCAAAGAGAAATGAAGTGTTTTATCTAAGAGCACAACGCACCATCCGATCCGGGAATCGAAATCACAATCTGATGAGTACTATATCACATGCTTTTTACAGAATAGCATGCGATAGAGAAGCGGCGAGTTGGCATAATCGTTAGCACACCGAGCGAGATGCTTGGCAGTATTTCGTTCGTCTACATGTTCTGAGTTCAAATTCCGCCGAGGTTGACTTTGCCTTTCGTCTTTTCGGGGTCGATAAATTAAATACCAGTTGAGTGCTGGGGTCGATGTAATCGACTTACTCCTCTCCCAGATTTCAGGCCGTGTGCCTTTAATAGAAAAGAAAGAAGAGTATGCCATAGAAGAATTTGGGTATGGTCATATCAATTTAAATTCTCAGTTAAAATCCTACAACAGTCAATTTTACCATTCATCTCTATTCTTGAAATTATAAAATGCAATTCCTCTCAGTTAGGGAACAAAATTCCGTCGATTTAGCTTTATTTATTTAAAGATAGTAATTACAATAACCCTATTTTATTTCTTTGTTTCCCACAAGGGGCTAAACATAGAGGGGACAAACAAAGACATACAAAGGGATTAAGTCGATTACATCGACCCCCAGTGCGTAACTGGTACTTAATTTATCGACCCCGAAAGGATAAAAGGCAAAGTCGACCTCGGACGAATTTGAACTCAGAACGTAACGGCAGACAAAATACTGCTAAGCATTTCACTCGACGTGCTAACGTTTCTTATTTCTTTATTGCTGACGAGGGGCTAAACATAGAGGGGACAAACAAAGACAGACAATGGTATTAAGTCGATTACATCGACTCCAGTGCGTTACTGGTACTTAATTTATGGACCCCAAAAGGATGACAGGCAAAGTCGACTTCAATCGGGCTCTTTTTCCGAACCGCTAAGTTACGGGGATATAAACACAAACACAAAAACACCCCCACACACACACGCATGCACATACACACACACACACACACACACACACACATGGTGGTTTAGCTTAATGGTTTAGAGCACCTCGATGCGTAATCACGGACGTGTGAGTTCGAGTCTCATAGCCGGCCGCCAACACTTTTTTCTGCAAAATAAGGGTAGCTTATTCTGTTCAAGCTGTATTATTAGCTTTATCCTGCGTTTGAGAATTTAAAATCACTTCTTTATCTTTCTAAGACATCTCAACGCTTCTAAAGCAAACTTCGTTTGTTTGTTTACATTCGTCGTAATTTGAATTTAATATCTATCTATCTATATATATATATATATATATATATATATATATATACATATATATATATATACGACGGGCTTCTTTCAGTTTCAGTCCACCAAATCCACAAGGTTTCGGTCAGCCCGAGGCTAGAGTAGAAGACATTTGCTCAAGGTCCCACACAATGAGACTGAACACAGAATCATGTGGTTGAGATGCACGCATTTTACCACACAGCTACAAAGGATATCAATTTAACCGAATCTAATTTGGTCAAAAATTCCATTTCCTAGACAGCATAGAATTAGAAAATTACTATTTTTAAATCTTACAACGAGAGATATTCAGCAACAGTACTTTGTAGTAAAGATCGTTTGCCAACATAACATGGCAGTCCTGGTTTAGGACTAAAGTGACTGTAATTTAGCCCCGGGACAATTATTCTGTGCTGATGAAAGGGAATAACCCGGAAATCGAGATACACAGATATTGTCTTGAGCTGAGTAGGGGTGCTGGATTCCCTTGTTCGAAAATATAAGGACAAAGATCGTGTCGTATAGCCAGCTGGAGAAGATGTCTCCTGTAGCTAAATTACTGCAACATTCATCCTGAACCATGACTGCCATGTTATGTTGGCAAACAATTTTTACTCCAGCGTAGAAATGGTCGTGAAAAAGTAAATGTAAACGTTAAGAATATTATTCACGCTCAGCATGGAGTGAATGGTTGTCATGTTTTATGTCGTAATTCCAAGTCATCCGTCAGCGAGAAGATGTAGAATCAAATGTGTTTCAGATTTGACCATCGCGGAATTTTTGTAATTGTATTACAGACTACATTGTTTTTACATGTTCTTCTAATATGGAGTGTTGTGAGTGAAGGAGATTTGACTGCTATCTCTTGCAGATCGATCGACAGTGCAATAGCTTTTTCTTTTATTTTTCATTTTTATAGACATTGCAATTATTGAATGAGGTAGGTCTCATGGCTAGCTGAATGATAAAAAGCCTATCAGACTAACGTTATATTAAAGTAGAAAAATTAGTAATGTTTTTTTTTTTTGTTTTTTTTTTTTTTCTTGTTCTTATGTCTCTAAACAAATTTGATTTCTTTCTCAAATTGTCTACATACACAAAAATAGCTGCGAAGTTTCCAAGCCACGCCTCTACGAAAGAAAATTGATAATGAACAAAATAACACTGTTCACCAACAGGAAAAAAAAAAAATACGGAAAAGAAAAGAATAGTAATTTAACAAAATAGCAAAATAATAATGTTGAGTATGAACAAAAACAAAATATTTTCAGCAGCCAAAAATGTCAGTTTGAATACTTCAAGTGGAAATGATATCACCATCAAGACCAGCGGTGGAACATTAATAAACTCTTTGCCAAATGAAAAACATTTCCATTATTTTGCATGGCAACAGCACTTTTGCTAGTGTACTAAACACCAAGGAATATATGCATATGAATCTTTCCGTTTCCGTGGAGGAAGGGGTAATAGGAGGAAGTCATTACTTTGTAAGCCTCATTTCAGCGTCCCATGTTTCGTATGAGTGAATGATGCTTGAAATATAATAATAAAATAAATGCGCCCTTTTAAAGCCTAGCGAGGCTCATGGGCCCCGGTTTCCCAGGCGTATGTGTTCCCCAGCTGGACGGGACGCCAGCGTTACTCATTTTTGCCAGCAACATGAAATGAAGTGTTTTTGCTCAAGAACACAACACGTCGCCCGGTCCAGGAATCGAAACCACAATCTTACAATCATGATGATGACACCCTAACCACTAAGCCACGCGCCTCCACATGCTTGAAATAGCCATTTATTATTGTCAGAGAGGAAAGCTTGCAGAATTGTTACTGTGCCGGACAAAATACGTAGCGGTGTTTCATCCATCTTAACAATTTGAGTACAAATTTCGTTCAGGTCTACTTTTCCTTTCATCCTTTCGGGATAATAGACATACTTCCTGACCTGAATATGCTGGCCTTGTACCAAGATTTGATATCATTTTAATAATGCGAGCTGGCAGAACTGTTAGTACGCTATACAAAATGCTTGCCTGCATTTAGTCCGTCTTTACGTTCTGAATTCAAATTCCGACGAAGTCGACTTGCCTTTCATCTTTTAGGGAGTTGAGCACTGGGGTCGATGTGATCAAATTATGCCCTCCCCCTAAAATTGCTAGCCATGTGCCCAAATTTCAAACTAACGTGTATATCAGTATATCAGTCACAACAGTCTTGTAGTAATCTTAGCAATCACAAAAGTCACAAAATCTCATTAACACTACAGTCATCTGACTGTATCGTAAGATAAAACAATATAGAATAGGATGGGCTTGGTTCACTTGTGATCCAAACGAATAGGTAGGCTCGGTAGGTGCTAGAGTTGGTCGACCATTCGGTTCCAAGATCACAGCTAAGGCTGCATCTCCCTTTTACCACTGTCTTATCTTATAACCCTTTCTCCTCTCTCTCTCTCTCTCTCATACACCCACTCATATAACCCATTTATGTGCTTCATACTTCCTTTACTCTATATACACATTTACAACAAAACTACATCATTGAGAACACTGCCAAAATATTGCCTGCATTTACCTGGGATTTTAGACTAAAAACCTGCACCTTCATGGAAGTACCGACCAGCATTGTCGGCATTGAACCCTGCAATGGGTCGGCGTTCCTTTCAATGAGGAACGTTGCGGTCTTGATATGGAAACTGGGTAGCTGGCTTTATGAGTCCGAGGGCTCAAAAACAATCACAAAGACAAAAATAAACTATGAACTGATTATAAGAGAAACTTTAGCACGTTTTCAAAACACCATACTAATCAATGTTTTTCTTCTTTGTTTTTTATTAGCTTGAATTTTCTACATTTATGTGCGTAAGAAAATAAATAGATGCATAGACCTGACTCCCGCATGACAGCCATACGCAAAACAACACAAATGTTGGCTGCAAAATGAGATTCCAAGAACTCGATCGATTTCAGAGAGAATTATTTGTTAAAATACGCACCAAATCTGCTTCAAATCACACTGTACTGCCTTTTAAGAAAAATAAAACACTTTAAATGATAAAGTGAAGCCTGAAGAAAAAACAAAGACGAGCTGATCACAGCTGGAAAATCTTTGATACTAGATCAGCTCCATCAGGGCTAAACAATAAAGATGGTGGCAGCGACGATGTTGGCGGTGACGAGATCAATGGTAGTGACAGCGACCACGACAACGATGGCGGCAATGACACCGAGAAGTGTTATTGAATAATTTCAGTATTTTAGCAAGCATCACTCATTTAAACGCGGCTAAGATGCAGTCGTTTTTGAAATACACATTTATGCTGTCTCTTTTATGTAATCCGACAGTGAATGGAAATCATACGGTAAAAGACTATTAACCACTTACGAGCAGAATCGATGTAAATGAAAATACAATATAATCTTTTCTACTCTAGGCACAAGGTCTGAAATTTTTTTCTTTTTTTTTTTTTGGTGGTGGTGGTGGGGGGCGTCGATTAGATAGACCCCAGTACGCAACTGGTACTTAATATCGACCCTGAAAGGATGAAAGGCAAAGTCAAACCCGGCGGAAATTGAACTCACAATGTAAAGACAGACGAAATACTGCTAAGCATTTCGCTCGGCGTGCTAACGTTTCTGCCAGCTCGCCACCTTAAATGAATTAAGCAAAAGGCCTCGAAAATTTCGGGGGAAATGGAGACGGTCGATTGCTAACGTTTCTGCCAGATCGCCACCTTAAATGAATTAAGCAAAAGGCCTCGAAAATTTCGGGGGAAATGGAGACGGTCGATTGCTAACGTTTCTGCCAGATCGCTGTGGAGTGCTCAGTTACTTGCACGATAATTTCACAAGCTAGCTGTTCCGTTGATCGGATCAAAACTTCAAGCCATGGTTGCTTCTAACAGGTACAAACCCAAATATTTTGGAGGCGTTAGTCAAAGACATTGAGCCAAGTACATGGCCGTGTACTTTAATCCATACATCTCGAAAGTTCATTAAATACTTTCTCTAATTTTCAAAACGGCATGGTATTAATTAAAGAGTATTCATCTTCTATTTGTTGCAGGTGTAGCTGCCAACTAGAAACGTGTTTATTTTTCTGAATAGGTCCTGTACTAAATCATAGAGGACAAGCGAACTTAGCTCAGTTACATTGAAGAGTTTCTGGACAAGTTCCTGGAAGAAGGAAGCTCTTGATTGTGTACTCAAGAGGGAAATTGTATATCTTGAAGTGATAGTGTTTTCATAGCATTGCAGCATAATGAAGATCTAGAACCAACAATATCTAAATAATCGTCACATCTTTCAGAGTAGTTTCAAGTGTCTTTTATAAGTACCTCTGAATTAAACCATCTGCTTCTGTAAGCTGCTGTGTATATGGATGAGCTACAGTATAATATTTATTAGGAATTCTTCGAGGCCATTTATGTAAATAAATTTTACAGCGAGCTTTTCTTTACTGTGTTTTTTTTCTCTTTCTCTTAAAGTAACGTCTCGTCACAAGAAGGGGACTTATTGTATCGCTGAACCTTATTTCAATTTGAAGAGTAGAAGGTAGGAGACGGTAAAGGAACAAAACAAAATTGAGAGATGACACACACATACATGTAGATAGGTGTTTGTGGATAATTGGAGGAAAGAAAAAGGATAGAACACACAGACGCATCTATATACACACGTCTAGTCACGGACAAATGCATGGGCCCATGTGTGTATATATATGTATGTATATCACTTTGTTTGTATCGTACATTGTATATTATACAGATATATGCAGCGTGGCACTCTGCCGGTTGCGACGACGAGTGTTCCAGTGGATATGATCAACGGAATAGCCTGCTCGTGAAATTAACGTGCAAGTGGCTGAGCACTCCACAGCCACGTGTACCCTTATCATAGTTCTCGGAGAGATTCAGTGTGACACAGAGTGTTACAAGGCTGGCCCATTGAAATACAGGCACAACAGAAACAGGAAGAAAGAGTGAGAGAACGTTGTCGTGAAGGAGTATAGCAGGGTTCGCCACCATCACCCCTGCCGGAGCCTTGTGGAGCTTTAGGTGTTTTCGGTCTGGGAATCGAAACCGCGATTCTACGACCGTGATTCCGCTGCCCTACCGCTGAGCCATTGCGCTTACACCATACATGCATATATACACAAAGATATACATGTATATATATATATATATATATATATATATATATATATATATATATATATATATATATATATATATATATATATATATATATATATATATATATATATATATATATATATATATAT
>NC_142930.1:119320148-119327648 GCF_046866305.1 Octopus bimaculoides | reverse complement strand
GATTGACAGACTTCTTCAACCAGCTGGTCGTGCTACTTCAGGTTGATGACGAGCAAAGACTCAGAAACATGTCCCTGAATGCAGGCTAGGCTGGGTGGAGGAGTTTGTCTCCCCCTCGCAAACATAAGGAGACAGGAAATGTGTCAAGGCCGACAGGAAGCGGTCCAGCTTCCTAGGGCTAAATAGCAATAGTATAATCCCTTATTGGGACTGTCACGTTAAGTTTGCAGTATACAAGTACTTTATCGCATCACTACTGCTTAAGTTTGTCTGAGAGATTTAGAAATGTATTATTTCTAATATATATATATATATATATATATATATATATATATTTATGTATGTATGTATGTATGTATGTATGTATGTATGTACGTATGTATGTATGTATGTATGCCCACACTCCTAATTTAAATTATAAAAGATATCGATGTACTAGACTATATTACAGTAGATATTATGGAATATCTTACTGACAGCACTTATAAATTATGCAGACGTTAATTAATTCTCATTTGAATGGTTTTACGTTCAGTAACCTAGACGACGAAAACATATGAGAATATGAAGCTAATTAACTTTCATTTCATAAACTATATCCCAATGTCAGGAAAAAACACGTTACTGTGTGTTGCCAAATGGTGGGGAAAGCATTTGACCTCATTTGTGGTATTTCAACTATAACGAAGACCACCTTAACCCATTAGCATTTAAGCTGACCGTATTTAACTAAAATACTCTACCTTTTTTATGTTCAAACTGGCCCAGATTAAGCTTTTTGTCGCCTACTCTACAATGTCACTCTAAAAATAAGCAATCACACCATCAAAATCTCTAAGATACGAGATAATGCGTGATTAATTCAAAGTAATGTGAATAGATAAGAATTAAATTTGACTGAGTAGTTTTAAAGATAAAGAATCGAATTTTCGTTATGATTACCTCTGTCTGGCTGCCTGTCTCACCTTTTATCCTCCATTCCTTTATCCTCCCTCTCCTTCTCTAATTCTCGCCCATTTTCTCTCCACTTTCTTTCCCCCTCTTCTTCCTTGCAAGTGGCTGAGCACTCCACAGACACATGTACCCTTAAAGTAGTTCTCGGGGATATTCAGCGTGACACAGTGCGACAAGGCTGACCCTTTGAATTACAAGCACAACAGAAACAGGAAGTAAGAGTGAGAAAAAGCTGTGGTGAAAGAGTACAGTAGGGCTTGCCACCATCCCCTGCCGGGGCCTCGTGGAGCTTTAGGTGTTTTCACTCAATAAACACTCACAACGTCCGGTCTGGGAATCGAAACCGCGGTCCTATGACCGCGAGTCCGCTGCCCTAACAACTAGGCCATTGCGCCTCCACTAAGATTTAAAAGACGATGGTTAAAACAAGAGATAATGAAAAATACATACATACATACATACATACACACACACGTACATACATACATACATACATACATACATACATACATACATAACTACATAGCAATTGGTCAATGGTTTCAGCGGTCTTGGCATCAGCAAAAGTTCGCCATTACTTTCTGCTGGAGCTGCGTGGAGCTTAGGTGTTTCGCTCATAAAGACACACATAGCCCGGTCTGAGATTCGAACCCACTATCCCTTGACCTCGAGTCCACTGCTCCACAATTACATGACTTGCTATAAGTTAATTCATTTAAGTTTAACCAAAGAAGTCTTTTACATCTTCGCTTCTGAGTCTCGTTGGATAACTCATCATTTGCCATTTACTCTTTATTTCAAGTAAGAATTTCCCCCAAAAGAATACATAAAGGGCAGGCATGATTTTGTGCTTTTGTGCTTCCCAGCCATGTGGCCTTGGGTTCAGTTCTACGGCGTAGCACTACCATATGCAAGTATCATCTATAGCCCCGGGCCGAAAGTATTTGGAGGTGGAAATTGAAGAAAAAGAACCCCATTGTATGTGTGTATGTGTTTGTATGTATCTTTATTTAGATATCACCTGATGGTTGCAAATAAGCATCATCCTTATAATGCTTGGTTTTTGCCTTTCCGTTCTTCCATGAAAACATGCCCGAAAAACAAGGAGAAATATTACTTTGCTTTGTAACAGATGAGGGTTGGCAACAAGAAGTATACCCGGCCGTGGAAAGCTGCCTCCGCAAATTAAGTCTAAACATTGCAACCATGGAAAAGTGGACGTTGAATGATGACGATAAATCCATACCACATTGTTTTGTTTCTCTCAGCTTCTTTCTTCATTCTTTCTTCATTCAGCTTTCTATTAAAATTGATGCATCCTAAAACATATTTAGACCTAACTTGAACGGCCTAAATGAGGAACCTCGAAATAATTGAAACACGTGTATGTTTTCTCTTTTCCTGAGAACTTTTTGAGTAAATTTTTTTACAAAGGTCGCGCACCTTCAAGTCTAAATCAAGGACTGGAAGTCCCCAAATTTTCAGTTGTTTCTCAAACTTTTCTTTAGGTGGATGCTATCAGATACCAACGAGTCCCCCACTACCGAAATAGTATTAACCTTTAGTTTTTTGGTTTTTTTTTAATATGAATGTCCTACCAAAGAAAGCGAAGAGCCTTCTTTGGTAGGACTTTGAAGAAAGAGAAAAATTAAGACGAAAAGACTGAATTTACTTTAGACTTGAAAGAGTTCAGGTCATAAAAAGAGAGTTAACCAATGAGCTGGAAGAATGTTCCAAAGTTTGGCAGTTCTAGGAAAAAAGCTACGACTGTAGAAAGAATTATTTTAAAATGACATGCACATAGGTGTTACCCCAAAAGCATTGTAGATTTGTTAGGCAATAAATATACGAACGAAAAATCGGAACTAATACTTGAGAGTCGTTCAAACGTTTAGAAATAACAGTCAAATTCTACGTCAATCATCATACCAAAAATATAAAAATATACAGGCACATTTATACAAACTTCTCTGAATATAAAAAGCAATAATATATATGTGTGTGTGTTTGTGACTGTATACATATATATGTATATATATATATATATATATATATATATATATATATATATATATATATATATATATATATATATATATATATATATATATATATATATATATATGTATATATATATATGTATATATATATATATATATATATACAATCACACACTCACAAATGAACATACAAATACGCATGTGTTTTTGCGTATTTGTTAGAAAATGCACAAATATAAATTGAAAGAAGAGGATTTATTTCATTCGACTGATAAATGGTATTTCATTTTCTTTGAACTGAAGCCAAACCAAATATACTGATTATTTCAATGAAGACGAAATGAGCTTAAGAAATACACCCCTTTTGAATGGTATCAATTGCTCATCTTAGAATCATATTTAAACAATATCGAAGATGTCAGTGTTATTTCTTCAGAAACATTCCATACTTGTATAAACCATTTTTTAAAATCATTATGTATGTGTTCATTTTGTATTTAGTCAATTCCTTGCTTTTCAGATTATTTTTGCTACTGGTTTTTGTTTTGGTATGTTTCAAGACTGACAGTTTTTTTTGTGGAGGGTATGTGTGAAGAGGGTATGGGTGCTAAAATATTTGTAATTATAAGATTTCTTCAAGTCTAACTTTGTTAAAACTTTGTAAGAATATAAAGTGTAAATGTTACTTACAAAATAATTATACATACTACTCGTTATACACACGATTCGGTATACGCACTATTCGTTATATATATTTATCGTTCAGGTTACGAACTAAATCATTCTCTTCAATTCATTTTCAGATCTCTTTTATACGTGTCAGGCATTGGACTGATGTCATGCTGGAGCACTTCGTTGAAAGGTTTAGAGGAAAAATCGACCCTAGTATTTATGCTTTCTTTTTGTTTTCTTTATAGTACTAATTTGTAACGGTCTCTTTTGCTGAACTGCTTGCTTACGGGGATGTAAACAGACACCATATTCCACAGAATATGCTTCAGAGGAAAATCAAAGACGATATTATATTATCTAATGATTTTAACCAAGATGAAGGGTTTGCGATCTAGATTATGGAGTGACGACATAAAAAGCACTCTGGTCAGCCCAATACATATACATGTGTGTGTATGTGTTTGTGTGTGTGTGTGTGTGTGTATGTGTGTGTCCATGTGCGTGTGTGTGCGTGTTCGTAGTGTTTGTATGTATATGTATATAAAAATGTATGAGTGTGTGTGTATGTGTGTATATACATATACATATATATAATATAATATAGGATAAAATCTTTATAAGAATTTATCAAGTAGTCAGCGTGAAAAAACCCCATAAGGAAAAAACCCATCGTTTTTTTTCCATAAATATATATAATTTATATAAGGGCATTACTATACAGTAATGCCTCACGCTTAGAGGGACTAAATAAGTCAAAACTACCAAAAACATAAGCACATATTTACCGAAAGCGAGGGAATGCAACTTTCAAAAAATAACCTCCTAAAAACATTTAACTTAACGGCAAACCACTGGTTTCATAATTAATGCAGCAATGTAGTAAGCTGCATCATTTATTCATCAGTGCACGTATGGTCGAGACACATCAAAAATAAACAAAAATCAGCATACCCCGATGTACCCAACAAAGTACGATGACTTATGTTCATCCTTATATATCCGTGAAAAAGTCTAGCTTTATCCAGTTGAATCTCGGCAACACGTGCTTTTACAGAGTAATATTCAGCACTGAATATATTCGAATTATTTATAATATAATATAAGATAAAATCTTTATAAGAATTTATCAAGTAGTCAGCGTGAAAAAACCCCATAAGGAAAAAAAACCATCGTTTTTTTCCCATAAATATATATAATTTATATAAGGGCATTACTATATAGTAATGCCCTTATATAAATTATATACATATATATATATATATACATATATGCATATGTGGGTGCAGGACGTCACCAACTGTGCAAACAATACAAAAAGCGTAAACATACGAGTTAAATACGTAAACAACGCGAAAAAGAAAATGGAAAACAGGACAAGCACAAAGAAGGGAGCCTTTCACGCATCCATCCATTTCCAAGCATGCATACACACACACACACACACACACACATGTATATATATATATATATATATATATATATATATATATATACCCAGAAACCGGGGTCGTGCGTATCACGTCAGATCGACGATGGGAAGGATGACTTCCCTTTGCAAATACCGACAGGGCACAGAAAGTGTGTCAATAGCCAGCTGAAAGATATGTTCTCTTGAGGCTACAAGCTACAGTAGCATTCACCCTTAGTGGTTAGCCGCATTTAAGTGGCAAATATATATATATATATATATATATATATATATATATATATAGAGAGAGAGAGAGAGAGAGAGAGAGATAGATATAAAGTACGATTTATTCGTGATCAGAGTTGTCCGAAAACCGAGGTTCTACTGTATAAGTATATGTAGTGGGGAGAGAGAGAGATTTATCGATCGATAGATATATATATAAATGTATGTGTTTATAGGCCTATATAATTCATAATACATTAATCTCATATGTTCGTACTGGATTTCAGTCACACACACAGAACCACATACACACACACACACACACACATACACACACACACACACACACACAAACAAACAAACAAACAAACACACACACGCGCTTATATAGTTATGAATATAAATGAGGATGTATAAATTTTTGGAAATGTCAGCAAACAATTGGATTAAATGTATTGACTGCTTGACTGCAAGATTTCCATTGAAATTATTGTGTCAGTTGTGTAAATTTGCCCATTTTGCAAAAGTATCAATTAAAAGCTATACAGACACGTAATAAAAGAGGCAGTAGTTATTTTATTTTTGTCCCTTCTATATTCAACCCGAATACTATTTTAAGCAGAAAACTTTAATGTGAATTCTAAATGTTGCAAAGTGTGCGCTGTTTAAAGCAGCAACGTATTGAATTAATGCTCAAGATCAATGTTTGTTGGAGAATAGCATAGAAAGCACTGGGAATAAATATACGAAACGATTTTAGGTGTTATGTAAACAAAAGCTTAATTCCAATATTTATTTCAATTTCTATTGTAATAAATATAACTTCGTATCCAAATCATTTAAAAAATATATATATAAACGTTATCAGATTGTTTGTAGACCATTAAGTTTATTCCAATTTCCATTCGAATGCAAATATGCAGATAAGCAAAATCGTATTAATAATAACAAGCTTGAAGAGTAAATTTAATATTATAATAATAATAATAATAATAATAATAATAATAATAACGGGAAAATTTAGCATAAATCCTAAATGTGGATAAAGTAATTCATTTAAGTAAATGGCTACAGTTTAAAACGAAGCAAAATGGAAACATATTTATGTCGATATGCACCGTCAATTCCTTTCTATTAAATATGAATGAAAACAAAAGCAAACACTTCACGAATTATTTGGTCAGTATCTGAATTAATTGTTTACTACTAACTGTTATTGACTCCAAAATCTGAAAGAAATTTTATTGTGCTGTATAATCTATATTTTATATTTTATATCATACTTGTATAACTGATTTGGTTTCTATAGAAAGCTTCGTATATCTGCATTTGGCACGTTGGATAAAGTTGGAACATATTCCGTTTATAGCTTATGTGAGATAAGATATGAACGCAGGAGTGGCTGTGTGATAAGTAGCTTGCTTACCAACCACATGGTTCCGGGTTCAGTCTCACTGTGTGGCACCTTGGGCAACTGCCTTCTACTATAGCCTCGGGCCGACCAAAGCCTTGTGAGTGGATTTGGTGGACGGAAACTGAAAGAAGCCCGTCGTATATATGTATATATATATATATATATATATATATATGTATGTGTGTGTGTGTGTGTGTGTGTGTGTGTGTGTGTGTGTGTGTGTGTGTGTGTGTGTATGTTTGTGTGTCTGTGTTTGTCCCCCAACGTCGCTTGACAACCGATGCTGGTGTGTTTACGTCTCCGTAACCTAGCAGTTCGGCAAAAGATACTGATAGAATAAGTACTAGGCTTACAAAGAATAAATCCTGGGGTTGATTTGCTCGACTAAAAGGCGGTGCTCCAGCATGGCCACAGTCAAATGACTGAAACAAATAAAAGAATAACTGTAGACATAGACATATGTGGTTTCTTTTTCAACTATATAATCTTCTGTTCGACCCCAATGCGTGGTGTCCATCATACCGAGCTGACACAAGACTTTCGCAAGAAAGGCATATATATATATATATGTACATATAATGTGTGTTTGTGTGTCCGTGTATGTGTGTGTGTGTGCGTGCGTGGGTGCGTGCGTGCGTGAAAGAGAGAGAGAGAGAGAAAGTGTGTGTGTGTGCGTGTGTGTTTTAAGTAAAGAGTAAACAGTCGAAGGATCACCGAGATCACTACTTTTCCGTAGAATCCATGTTTTAAAAAATTCATCTAAAAAGTATAATTCCTTCCAATTTGGAATTAAAGTCTATTAAGCAATATCAAAACCAATGTTTATC
>NC_142930.1:119310148-119315148 GCF_046866305.1 Octopus bimaculoides | reverse complement strand
TGAATAGAAAGAAGAATGAGAGAGAAGCGAAGAATGAGAAAGAAGTAACAGAGAAGAATAAGTGAGAGGTGGACAAAGAATGGAAGAGAGAACAAAAAATGAGATGATATAGAAAGGATATACAGAAAGAAGAGAGAGCGCAAAGTATGAATGAAAATTCAGAGTAGAAAATGGAGACGGAAGAACGATAGAAAAAAGTAATTACGAAAAGAAATTAGCAAAGATTACGCAAGGGGAAGATTGTATAGACGCAAATACGGCTGCGTGGTTAACAAACTTATTTTTCAACTACGTCGTTTCGGATCACGTCACACTGCATGGTACCTTGTGCAAGTGTCTTCTACTATAGCATCGGGAGGACCAGTGCGTTGTGAGTAAATCTGATAGCTGGAAGCTGTATGGAAGCCCATTATATATCCGTATATGCGTGTGTGTCTGTGTGAGTGTGAGTGCGCGCCTGCATGCGCGTATCTGAGTCTGTGTTTGTGTTCCCATCACTGCTTGACACCCGGTGTTGCTTTATTTACACACTCATAACGTATCGGTTCGAAAATAAGTGATCGATAAAATATGTGACAGATTCGAAAACGTAAGTACAGAGTTCAATTTGTTCTACTGCACCCTTCGGGGTGCTGCGCCAGCATGGCTGTACTCCAAGGACTGAAGGAAATATAATAAGCTGCAAGGAATATGCATGCTTCAGTAAGCATGAGTAAGTTAATGAAATATTGAATAGAATAGCATTTGAGCATGTAGGTGAATAAAGGACTACGTGACTAATGACTAAGTCGATTAATGAATAAATGAGACATTATAAGTCTATCTTTTATTGTTTCACTCATTAGCCTGCGGCCATGTTGTCGCAGTGCCTTGAATTTTAGTCGAAGAAATCGATCTCAAGACTTCTTTTATAAAAGCTTGGTAGTTATTTTATCAATCTCTAAAGCCAAACCACTAAGTTATTGGGACGTAAGCATATTAACACCGATTGTCAAACACAAAGACACAAAAACGCACTCACACACACACACACACACACACACACGACGGGCTTCTTTCAGTTTCCGTCACCTAAAGCCACTTACAAGGGTTTTGTCGGCCCCAAGCTATAGTAGAAGACACCTGCCCAAAGTGCCACTCAGTGGGACTGAACCCGGAACCATGTGGTTCGTAAGCAAGCTACTTACCGCACAGCCACGTCTGCCCCTATATATATATATATATATATATATATATATATATATATATATATATATATATATATATATATATATATATATATATATATATATATATATATATATATATATATATATATAAAGTGTAGTATATTGCCACTTAAGTGTGGCTGACCCCTAGGGGTGGATGTTACTGTTGCTTTTAGCCCCAGGAGGACATCTCCTCCAGCTGGCTTATCGACACACGACTGTGTCCTGTTTGCCAAGGGAGTTATCCCTCTCACCGCGACCAGCAGCACGAACGTATCCGGATTTCAGGGTTATTTCCCTTCGTCGGCGTTCGACAGCTGATGACCTTGGTGAGAGAGACAAATCTGGCAAAACCTTATATCTTCTTTTCCAGTGACATTCTTGACTGATATTGAAAAGGTGAAAACAAGCAATGTTAATTCTCTAAATGAAGTATTAACAGTAACTGCACGATAAAGTGTAGTATATTGCCACTTAAGTGTGGCTGACCCCTAGGGGTGGATGTTACTGTTGCTTTTAGCCCCAGGAGGACATCTCCTCCAGCTGGCTTATCGACACACGACTGTGTCCTGTTTGCCAAGGGAGTTATCCCTCTCACCGCGACCAGCAGCACGAACGTATCCGGATTTCAGGGTTATTTCCCTTCGTCGGCGTTCGACAGCTGATGACCTTGGTGAGAGAGACAAATCTGGCAAAACCTTATATCTTCTTTTCCAGTGACATTCTTGACTGATATTGAAAAGGTGAAAACAAGCAATGTTAATTCTCTAAATGAAGTATTAACAGTAACTGCACGATAAAGTGTAGTATATTGCCACTTAAGTGTGGCTGACCCCTAGGGGTGGATGTTACTGTTGCTTTTAGCCCCAGGAGGACATCTCCTCCAGCTGGCTTATCGACACACGACTGTGTCCTGTTTGCCAAGGGAGTTATCCCTCTCACCGCGACCAGCAGCACGAACGTATCCGGATTTCAGGGTTATTTCCCTTCGTCGGCGTTCGACAGCTGATGACCTTGGTGAGAGAGACAAATCTGGCAAAACCTTATATCTTCTTTTCCAGTGACATTCTTCACTGATATTGAAAAGGTGAAAACAAGCAATGTTAATTCTCTAAATGAAGTATTAACAGTAACTGCACGATAAAGTGTAGTATATTGCCACTTAAGTGTGGCTGACCCCTAGGGGTGAATGTTACTGTTGCTTTTAGCCCCAGGAGGACATCTCCTCCAGCTGGCTTATCGACACACGACTGTGTCCTGTTTGCCAAGGGAGTTATCCCTCTCACCGCGACCAGCAGCACGAACGTATCCGGATTTCAGGGTTATTTCCCTTCGTCGGCGTTCGACAGCTGATGACCTTGGTGAGAGAGACAAATCTGGCAAAACCTTATATCTTCTTTTCCAGTGACATTCTTCACTGATATTGAAAAGGTGAAAACAAGCAATGTTAATTCTCTAAATGAAGTATTAACAGTAACTGCACGATAAAGTGTAGTATATTGCCACTTAAGTGTGGCTGACCCCTAGGGGTGGATGTTACTGTTGCTTTTAGCCCCAGGAGGACATCTCCTCCAGCTGGCTTATCGACACACGACTGTGTCCTGTTTGCCAAGGGAGTTATCCCTCTCACCGCGACCAGCAGCACGAACGTATCCGGATTTCAGGGTTATTTCCCTTCGTCGGCGTTCGACAGCTGATGACCTTGGTGAGAGAGACAAATCTGGCAAAACCTTATATCTTCTTTTCCAGTGACATTCTTCACTGATATTGAAAAGGTGAAAACAAGCAATGTTAATTCTCTAAATGAAGTATTAACAGTAACTGCACGATAAAGTGTAGTATATTGCCACTTAAGTGTGGCTGACCCCTAGGGGTGGATGTTACTGTTGCTTTTAGCCCCAGGAGGACATCTCCTCCAGCTGGCTTATCGACACACGACTGTGTCCTGTTTGCCAAGGGAGTTATCCCTCTCACCGCGACCAGCAGTACGAACGTATCCGGATTTCAGGGTTATTTCCCTTCGTCGGCGTTCGACAGCTGATGACCTTGGTGAGAGAGACAAATCTGGCAAAACCTTATATCTTCTTTTCCAGTGACATTCTTCACTGATATTGAAAAGGTGAAAACAAGCAATGTTAATTCTCTAAATGAAGTATTAACAGTAACTGCACGATAAAGTGTAGTATATTGCCACTTAAGTGTGGCTGACCCCTAGGGGTGGATGTTACTGTTGCTTTTAGCCCCAGGAGGACATCTCCTCCAGCTGGCTTATCGACACACGACTGTGTCCTGTTTGCCAAGGGAGTTATCCCTCTCACCGCGACCAGCAGCACGAACGTATCCGGATTTCAGGGTTATTTCCCTTCGTCGGCGTTCGACAGCTGATGCCCTTGGTGAGAGAGACAAATCTGGCAAAACCTTATATCTTCTTTTCCAGTGACATTCTTCACTGATATTGAAAAGGTGAAAACAAGCAATGTTAATTCTCTAAATGAAGTATTAACAGTAACTGCACGATAAAGTGTAGTATATTGCCACTTAAGTGTGGCTGACCCCTAGGGGTGGATGTTACTGTTGCTTTTAGCCCCAGGAGGACATCTCCTCCAGCTGGCTTATCGACACACGACTGTGTCCTGTTTGCCGACGAAGGGAAATAACCCTGAAATCCGGATACGTTCGTGCTGCTGGTCGCGGTGAGAGGGATAACTCCCTTGGCAAACAGGACACAGTCGTGTGTCGATAAGCCAGCTGGAGGAGATGTCCTCCTGGGGCTAAAAGCAACAGTAACATCCACCCCTAGGGGTCAGCCACACTTAAGTGGCAATATACTACACTTTATCGTGCAGTTACTGTTAATACTTCATTTAGAGAATTAACATTGCTTGTTTTCACCTTTTCAATATCAGTGAAGAATGTCACTGGAAAAGAAGATATAAGGTTTTGCCAGATTTGTCTCTCTCACCAAGGTCATCAGCTGTCGAACGCCGACGAAGGGAAATAACCCTGAAATCCGGATACGTTCGTGCTGCTGGTCGCGGTGAGAGGGATAACTCCCTTGGCAAACAGGACACAGTCGTGTGTCGATAAGCCAGCTGGAGGAGATGTCCTCCTGGGGCTAAAAGCAACAGTAACATCCACCCCTAGGGGTCAGCCACACTTAAGTGGCAATATACTACACTTTATCGTGTAGTTACTGTTAATACTTCATTTAGAGAATTAACATTGCTTGTTTTCACCTTTTCAATATCAGTGAAGAATGTCACTGGAAAAGAAGATATAAGGTTTTGCCAGATTTGTCTCTCTCACCAAGGTCATCAGCTGTCGAACGCCGACGAAGGGAAATAACCCTGAAATCCGGATACGTTCGTGCTGCTGGTCGCGGTGAGAGGGATAACTCCCTTGGCAAACAGGACACAGTCGTGTGTCGATAAGCCAGCTGGAGGAGATGTCCTCCTGGGGCTAAAAGCAACAGTAACATTCACCCCTAGGGGTCAGCCACACTTAAGTGGCAATATACTACACTTTATCGTGCAGTTACTGTTAATACTTCATTTAGAGAATTAACATTGCTTGTTTTCACCTTTTCAATATCAGTGAAGAATGTCACTGGAAAAGAAGATATAAGGTTTTGCCAGATTTGTCTCTCTCACCAAGGTCATCAGCTGTCGAACGCCGACGAAGGGAAATAACCCTGAAATCCGGATACGTTCGTGCTGCTGGTCGCGGTGAGAGGGATAACTCCCTTGGCAAACAGGACACAGTCGTGTGTCGATAAGCCAGCTGGAGGAGATG